>NC_086318.1:178988690-179096190 GCF_036172605.1 Pelobates fuscus | reverse complement strand
GTACATGATGACTGGTAGGGCATAATTGTTGATGGCTTGGATATTGTTGACCTGGGACTTCAGGACCTGTCTGGCTCTCTGGAGGCACTTGGATGTTGTTATCCACCCAGTTACTTCTATTTGGCCTTCTAGTATTTGAACTCATTATGTCCTGATCATAGTCCCTATTTTTGCTATCATCTGCCGACCACAAAGTGCGAACCTAAAGTGAATATGTATTTCTGAATGTATGTCATCCTACTTGTATTTTATACATTATTTATATATCATTATATTACTATATTAATTAATTATTGTGGGACCTGCCTAGGCATATATACCAGATAATTTAATTTGCAAGTCCTATATCTGACTCTGTAACTTTCCAAAACCCCACAAAACTTGTACATGAGGGTACTGTTGTACTTGTGAGACTTCGCTAAACTTAAATATGAGTGTTTTAAATATGAGTGGCTGTCTGGTAGAGAGCAACTAGAGGCTGTCTTAGTACTGTAATGTAAGCATTGCAGTTTTTCTAAAAAAATATTTTACATTGCAGGACTAAGTGAGACAGGAACACTGCACCCAGACCACTTGAATTAGATTAACTGGTCTGGGTACTTAAAGTGTCCTTTTAATAATGCATGCTTAGCATGGATAGCCTGAGAATGTTGGGTTACCTTGACCATGCATCCCTCCCTCAGTGTTCCTAGCCAATCAAAACCATCCAGGTTGGGCAGAATTGACATTAATTATATGGAAATGTTAATTCCACATTAACAATGCGGTTAATGAAGTGGGACGTTTATGAGTGCTAGGGAGAGCCCCTTTTTTTCTCATTCCATGGTTTCAATGGTTTTATTAATGGTTTCATGATTTCAGCAAAATCGCATCTGTAAAATGACAAATATAGTGAAGTCTATAATAGACTTTGAGGGCAGGGTTCAGCCTCAGAATTGATGTCAGAATGATGTGAGGCATCATTATGCAGAACAAGAGAATAGGAAGACTGAGTTGGGTTCAGATCACTCCTACCACACATGTAATAATGTTTCATCACACCTGAGACATTGTATTCACATGCTAGATTATATATGTGGGCTAGCTGAGCACTAAAGTACAGAAAGTCCTAGGCAGTTTTTTTCCACTGTAAAAAAAATGTTTTTTTAAAGAGACACTGTAGAAACTATAACCATTTCATCTTATTGAATTGGTTATAGTGCCTGGAATCTATTTGACATTGTCCCTCCAGTAGTTCAGGGTTAACCTATTTTAGAGCACCTACTGGAGGTGTGGGTAAGGCAGAGATTACATACTTCCTTCTAGTTGTACCAGTTTATACCAGCAATTGGTGTTGTGACAGGCTAAAATGGTCAGCTGATGCTCTCAGCCAACCACTGACACCCAGTACTGCTCAGTCTAATGCTTCCTGCTTAGCCCAAGCAACACAGAGGGAATAGGCTGCTGGGGACTCAGTTAGCATTAATGCATTAAAAACGGTTTGACGCTGATTAAAAGAATGGCACAAGGAGACTCCAGACACTAGAAGAAACAGGGCACAGACAAAAACACAGCTTTAAAAAATATAGATAAATAGGGGATTTATTTTCACCATATGGCCATATCATGTTAAGCCCACCACTATGCCACAGTACCCGCAACATGGGTGACAAATTAAATAGTGCTAGTGCTAAATGAACTAAAGTGTATTTATTTAATCTGTTGTAAGAGCATTGTAAATATATATAATGCAAAATGAATTTTATAAAAACACGATAAAAACAATGCAGTGCCAAAACTAAACAATTAAAGTGATAATGCTTTTATATATAATTACAATGCTTATCATATATATGCTCTATACCAAATGAAAATTATAATTAAAGTAATATTTTGGCTATCTAAAACCCTATCAAATTTATACTTTCTTGTGATCACTTCCAAAGGGGCATCTGAAGATGGGGATGGGGACCGAAAAAAGGAATCTGATCTGAACTCCAAAATACACGGTAAGAAAGGTATGAATAGGGGGCACATCCGGAACATGCATTTCTCCACAATAGTACTGCCATAGAGACCAAAATTAGCACAAAATACAGATTAAGGAAAACCGCACACACACACACACACACAAAAATACTATTTAACATTTTACAAGGCTACTTAAAATCATCTATCTTTGCATACAAATATGGTTATTATATGGGGATTCAGTTCCACCATATGGCCATATTGCCTTTCACTATCATGTTAGTTTGATAACATAGGTGATTTTAAGGGTATATATTTGTATAGTGGTAGCATAATATCATTCTTTATGCAATATCAAGTGCTCTCAAATACTTAAACTAAACCATTGATTTCAAATGTCTATTAAAAACTGAAAAATCGGGGGCGGAGCCTAGCAGCCAAGCTGAACAGCAGCACATCAGCAGAGCTCCTCACAAAAAAACGCCTAAATTAAGCCTGAAAACACACTTTAAGCCTAAAAACGGCCTGCTTCTCAGCTTCCAAGAGGGGGGCTTAACACAGAGGAAGTGTACGAGCGAGCTCACAGCTGAAAACAGCAACGGCATCCCGGGGATCGACCTGAGGCCTACTAACGGCCTACTCAGAAGGCACGGGGGAAGCGGCCGATCCCCCTGCTGACTGCAGCCAACTTATCTGGAGGTCTCCCGACACACTCACTCCCCCCCCCCCCCCCCTGCCGGAGAGGGATATCCCGGCACACAGCTCATGCCTCAGGTACAAGGCACCACCCTTGGCATAACTGCTTTACCGGTCCGGCGCTGCATAACATGGCGGACGCCACATGCCAGCTAGATCGCGGAACCCCACTGCCACCACTCTCGGAACGGCTGGACCGCCTGTTGGCAGACTTCTGGGCGAAACTATCTGCCCACAGAACCACCCCAGCAGAGACACCAGCGGCTACTACCACGCAGGTCACCGCGCTACAGCGCGCGGCTCCAGGATGGGGCCAAACTACAGCATGGAAAGCGGGAAGGAGTAGGCGGGAAACCAGACGCAAGCCCCTGCGGGTCGGCAACAGCCCACCAGCGGTGAGACACCTAACTGAAAGGAGACAAACCCCAGGACTATCCACCCAAACCCCGCCTCCCCGCACTGCGATCACGACCCCACCTGGGCAAAGACGCCATGGCGGAGACCACCAAACTCCCAGGCACAGCCCAGCCCAGAACCACTACCTAAAAGTACTGTGGCGCGATGGGGGACCTCCTCATACTTACCAAACTGACTTAACAGAGGATACCAATCACCATAAGACCCGCTATCCCCACCAGGGACAACAAACCCACAACAGGCTCATCACAAGACAGGGGATTTCTGCAACCATACCCTCTGACTACATCCCGGCTGGACACTGGAAGAGCACTGACTGGGGGGACCCCCACCACCTACTGCTCCGGGCACTAACCCGACGACTGATGGGGATCGTTTAGGACATACAGGCTGGACATTGCGTTACTTAATACAGACGCAGCACACTAAGCTTAACACAATGTGTGCACTCAATTTTTTGCCTATACCTGAGCTGGCCATCTTGCAAGCAAGCAACATTTTATATATAATTATTAGCGCTAGTGGAATCCTAAAAATGCAGAAATCGTTAAACAAATGTCACTATACCTTTCACTCATGCATAATCTGCAATAGAAATGCCTTAATCTATAGTGCTAAATGTATGTTCTATCACTATGTCTACACTCGTATTTTACCTTTTCTGTTGAGCAGCATAGAAGAATTCCTAGACAAGCACCATTACTATATAAAAATGTGCAGTACTCTTTCATGCCTAACTAATGTGCCTATATGTTAGCAAACTGCTTACCCTAGCTGTTACGGCATTGTAAGCCTGATGTGATATATCCATGCACAAATAAAATAAAGAATAAAAAAAAAAATGAAAAATGAAAAATCATACACCTAATATAATAATAAAGGGGAATATAAGGGAATTTTACTTGTGTATATGTTTTTCTGTTTTTATGGTGTCATTTGAATTTTGAATCAACAATGGAGTTTAAAGGAACACACTAGTGTTAGGAATACAAAACTGAAGTGTCCCTCTGCCTCCTCGCCGCCCCCGTATAAATGAAACGGTTAAATAACCATATAAACACTTTCCTGACTCCAGTGCCGAGGTCTCTTGGCGCTGGGTAGGGCCTTTCCGATGCCAGCTGATGGGGGGAACCTAATGTATGTTAGACCTTCTCCATAGGAAAGCATTGAATCAATGCTTTCCTGTGGGGATTTTAAAAAGTCTGCACATCCTTATGGAAAGCATGAGTACATCAGCATCGTTTCACAAAGTAAAACTATGTGAAACAGCAGGAAGCACCTGTAGTGGTTGTTTGGCAGTCTTAACCCTGCAATATAAACATTGCAGTTTCTCTAAACCTGCAACATTTTACATTGCAGGGCTAAGGAGACAGGGAAACTTCTCCCGGGAAACTTCTCCCAGAACACTTCAATGAGATGAAGTGGTCTGTGTGCCTATAGTGTTACTTTAAATATTTAAGTGCACTTTATATTGTACAAAGAGTGATATTATGCGTGTTGCACTTTGAATATCTTTTCTTTCTAAAGGGTTTTATGGGATATGTTTTGAACTTGAATTTCTTTGAAAGTTATAAAATAATTTGCATACATTAAGATACCCAAATGAATAGAGTTTCAGCATGTTAATCATTACCTCTATATATGTATGACAGAGGAATACAGGTAACAAATTTACAAATATTGCTCAAAATCCCCCATAATGGCAACGGAAATTCCAATACAGAACTTATGATCATTTCATAACGTTTTCATCTTTTAAAAATGGGGTGGGTATAAAAGGAGTGACAGAGCCACTATTAGAACCAATAAAAAGGACATCAAAGCTACTTGTGCACAAAAAGGGTTAAATTCAAACTATGAATGGTGATGTGGTGGCCCATGTTAAATCAGCAATAATGCACACATCTCCAGCAGAAACACAGCAGGCATCATGCGTGTAACAGAGTCGGAGACTCTTTCATCGCTATTTATATTCTGCATTGCTCATTGGTTTTGGCATTGTCTATATATCATGTGCGCAATAGTTTCCATGTAAAGCCAAACTTACATACTAAAAGTATACTTTGGACTCTGAAACTGATTGTTTATGATTATACAGCAGATGGCTGAGCATAAATCACCACTTTAAGGACTGGTCATACAGTGCTTGGAGAACAAGCAGATTGACATTGACAGATTGCCATTGGAATATTTCTCACTTTTTCCACCCGTTCAGAATGTGATCGTTAAAAATTAGCATATGAAGGTTTGCACAAACAACTCGTTACAAACACATACAAGTTACTGAGGGGGTGTAAGTATATGTTCTCATATTGAAAGTTCAGGTAAATAAAGCTTTACGCGTCGCGTAACAGAGGGAAAGAAGGCAAAGAAAAAAATTATCAAAACCAGATTTGTTTTGTTTCTTTTTTTTTCCCAAGGATACTTATTGGTGTTTAGTTTATCTGACAGGCTTCCATGCCACAGGCGTGGATGGGATGCCACAGGGAATTAATGGTATATCCTATCCTGTAGAATTAGCGCATGAGTGAAGCAATGTATTATGTGTTAGCATGTTCCACAATCTCACAGGAAATGCAAGGAAGCAAGTCAAATTCTGTAAATATGGTGACTTGCAACCTTTTACTTTTACATTTTATTTATTTGTTGTGATTTTAATTCAGAATATATTCACCGATGGCCAGATTATCCTTTTAAAGTGAAACTGTTGAGGCAGACGATCTTACAACTGTAATATTTCCTTAAGCCATGAATTTAAGATATATTTGATTGCTTTATATCAGCCTCCTGTATAGCACTGATGCTGCCAAAGAAGAGGGGCGGGTCACCTATAGTAACAATAATCTGGGTTTATAACCATCATTCCATTCCTAAATTCTACTAGCAAAACAAATCATGCTCGTCAGCTGAATAGTCACAGTGACTACAGCAAACGCTCTGTAGTTGCTGTGGTGGAGAGGAGAAAAGCTGTCAGGTACATGTTTTTTCTTGCTCTCGCTTGTCAGTCAATTCTTGGTATTCAGTCTATGCCATAAGCATATTCCTGTATGCTAGAAAATTAATTGTCTGGCTTTTAAATGTAACTTAAAAAAACAAAAACAAAAAAAAAACATATTTCTTGTTTTCTTATTTTTAGCTTATTTGTGTGTATATTAAAAACTACTATCAAGCAGTATATCTCGTTTTGGAATACTTAATTAAGGTATGTGTTAGAGGTGTTTTTATGTTGTAAACATTATTTATTACTTAAGGTGTTTGATTAAAAAAAAAGGAAAAATCTGAAATATATATATACCTTAAGTGTTCTGAGGCAATCAAACACATGTAACTGGCATGGGGATGTATGATGTAGAGGTCCCTGGTACAATAATAATGAAAGATGCTAAGGGGTTCCACTGAGTCACATGGAAGAAGCAATAAACAGGCTTCCTGTGCGTCTGCTACCGTTGTCATTCAGGACCAGATTAGCACAGGGGCTATTGGAGATGGAGCTGTAGGCACAGGCCCTCTGACACTAAAAAAGAACAAACAAACTCCTCATATAATCTTGCATTATGATGTTGTGCAGAGGGATACTGAGTATAGGAATTTAGAAAGGATCTCTATGGACAAAACTTGAGTGTGGCATGTCCCCTTTCTGCTATACTCAATATGTCCACCTCTTTCTTTGTCCCAGGCTGCACGCCTGCAGCAAGTTTTTGCACCAGGCTCTTAATCCAGCACTGTATTCACATGTTCAAATACCTCAGTATGAATCACTAGCCCACTCAATATAAAAAAGGCATAAATATAAGTCCATACTTTGTCCCCGCTCCGTGTTCCGTTATTTATATGTGCACATGGAGGTATCACCGTATTTTTACCATTAAAAATTACCTGTAAATGAAATAATTTAATACTTACCAATCAGGGTCCTCACCAATGTCTGTGTTACCCCCACTGCATGTGCATTGCAAAAAGCATTCATAAAATTGAAGATAGGACTGACGAGAACTTTAGAAAAGACAAAGTAAAACATTATCTGCACTGAATGGTTTGTAAGCCTCAAATGAGCTCTACAGTGTTAGCAGGAGATAGCTATTTGATTGGTTGGAAAAACCCAGCAAATTGTGGGGAATCTACTAGAGACCAATATGTAGCAATGGTGCCCTGGGAAGTAGATCCTCAGCTATTTTATACCTATAGTCAACTTTACAACTGGCAAAAAAAGGTTTATCAGATCAGCTTTGCATGCCTCAGGCTGAAGGTGTAAACAGAGGATAAAGTACATTGGGAAAACCGTGTCAGTATTCAAAATTCCAATACATTCAAGATTATGATTCACCATTCAGTTTTACTTGCATACCAGTTAGATGTTGTATGGGGCAATGCCACACAAAATGGTAGAGTTAGTAACTGTATTTGCCTAGAAATTCAACGCAGTACCCTGAAAATGTCAGACATGAGCCAAAGTTATATTGAATCCATTAAAAATAGGTAACCTGTTTTATTAAGTTGGGCGACTGCTGTCCAGGTATCAGGCAAGGGTATTTTTGCAGTACCTACACTAACTGAAATATTATTATTATTATTATTAGAAGTATTATTATATTATTGATTGTGTATATATCAAAAAATAAAAAAATAAAAGAAAGCTTCCATTTTAAAGAATTGCTTTGTTTTAAGAAACCAAAATAGCACATGGTCTAGAAATGCAACTAAAGAGTATTTTTTTTTGGTATAGAGACAAAGGTTACCTGGAAATCCCTTAGGCCTATTCATCCTACATTGTTGTTTTAACAGGATCCAGATCTCTAGCATATGAGTCCAAAAGATCAACAGCTTCTGTTCTGTAATACTAGGCAGTAAGATTATAATAACGTTCTAAGTGTACTAATTGCCTTAAAGTGGAATTGTCACATCTTGGTTCTATATACAATTAAATGGATTCCTAAAGTCTTAATTATTAAAGGTTTACATTCTTTAATTTAAGTTGAATGCCAGAGAACACCGTGCAAATTAAACTAACCCTCTCTGTTCCATATTTAAAGGCTTACATTTGTGTTCCTCTCTCTGAAATGAATGTCTATCAGCAGATCACAATTGTCCATGTGCCTGGAGAATTATGGTGCAATGAAGTCACCTGAAACCCGAAATACATACCAACATTTAAAATATGCAAAGAGAAACACTTTAATTTTACAAATGTGAGGGGGTGTGTGGCCTTTGGCGGGGCAGCTCTGAGCAATATCAAATAACATAGCGATAAAATATATGCGATTTGAAAACACATTTATTGGAATTTATCTGGAGTGCTTGCAGAGGTTTCCTCTGCACCATCCCCATCCATGCTCTCTAGCCTCAGCCACTGTTTCTACCACGCCAGCTCCACCTCTCCGCGTGAGTGACAGCATGTCATTGTTCCACCCACCATATTTATTGTAATTAAAGGCACATTACTGTAGTATTACAAGTAGTATTGGTGTGAAGCAATGTGGCATCTAGAAAATTGGGATACAAAAGAGGGACAGAGGGTTTTGGTCCCAAATAGGGACTGTCCCTCCTAAAGCAGGACACTTGGGAGGTACTGGAAATGCAGTGGAGGTAAGTGTATTATCTACTTAGCCTTGCTGCACTTTTCTATAGAAATTACACTACCTGTTTAAGGTAGGCGAATTATTAACAGTTCCAGTACATTTATTACTAACCTTTGCTTTTTTTTAATTTTCTCCAGAAAAATCATGTAAATATTCTTCCAGCTTTAACTGGACTATTATTGAGTTTGTGGCTGGTAGAACTTTATGGAGAGTCCACTGACACTTAAGGCCTATATTGTGCTATAAACAAGCAATTCATCAAAATACTAATCCTCTGATATTTATTAATTTAACAGTAATGTATATCTCATGACAAATTAACACATTAAAAGACACATTAGGGATCAACCGATATAGTAAAGATTGATGCTGATAGAGATTATTGGTTGCCTTTCGGGCTGATTGCCAATATCCCGTACCAATGTTCTGTACATTTAACACACAAATCTAGCATTAACTGAGCATGCTGACAGTAATCACAATCCTGTTACTCTCAGGCAGTCAGGGCGTGCTGGAATAACTGAGATCCCAGAATGCACAGTGCTGTTACTGAGAGCATTGTGATTGCTGACAGCAATAACACTCCTATCACTCTCAGGGAGCCATTCAAGTCAACTGCAGTAGTATATTCACTGTCTTACCTTCCTTGCCTCTAGCTGAGCTCTGCATACAGGAACTCACAGGGAGGGATGAAGTGATGTGACACCTCATTGGTTAGCAGCTAGAGTTTCTGGATGCGGAAGGCAGCGTGCAGTGACTAAGAGAGGTGAGTACGGTATTGGTACTGATTATCAGAAATATGCTGGATATTGACTCTAATAATCTGTGGAAATCTGTTGATCCCTAAAAGACTTCACAATGAAAACATATATGTTGTGGTATTTGGATACTCTGCAGCATGGAAGTTGCAATAAAGTTTTAAATGCATGACTATTTGATTAGGTTGTTATTTCTATGATTCATTACATTGTTATATATGTAGTACAGGGGAGGGCAGCCAAATTCGTGTTGGATTGGGCGTGCTTCCTAAATAAAGCTCAAACTGGATCAAGATTCACCAGTCCTGAGTATAAAGAGCAAATGTAGAATTTACTATAAAAATTATTTTATTTTGTTTTAAATTATGATTAATGAAATAAATGGCAATATAATACAGAAAAATTTGGTAAATTAGATAATGCAATAAGAAAAACAAAATGTAAAATACTAGAAAATATTAAATCAATTTAAATATTGCTATATCCTCGTATTTTATATTTTATTTTTATTATTGTATTATCATATTCTAATTCACCTAATTTTACCGTATTATATTGCCATTTATTTAATTATTCCTAATTAATATATATATATTTCACTTCATATTCTAACTATTCGCTTCTGGATAACTTTTTTTATAGCGATAGTCAAATTTTTATAGTGATTCTTGCATGATTCATTACATTTATTATTATTATTATTATTATTATTATTATTATTTATATAGTGTCAACATTGTCAGCAGTGTTTTGCGATTATACAATGGGGATACAGTAGCAAATCATTAACAAAAAAATAAAATTGACAGATATAAGAAATGGAGGGCCTGCTCAAATGAGTGTACAATCTAGGAGGAAACACTTCTTATTTACCTGGGCTGGATATATACACGGTTATTTACTGAAGTGAGAATTGTCAGGAGAATGCAAAGTGAATTTCAAGTTTAAGGCCAAACTAGTCAAAAAGGTCTGGGTGACTTGAAGAATGTTTCCATTTTGTTTACTTTGGCCTTAAATTTGAGATTTACTTTGAATTCCCGATAATTTTCACTTTGAATGGGTAACCCTGCCAGATTTGATCTAGGCTTTAATAATAGACTTTACAAATAGTTATAAATGTTTAAATGTCTTCCCTAATACTCCAACAATAGTCTTAGTCTTTTCCACCAATGAATCTGTTTTCTCACTGTGCCTTTGCATATTGAAGAAACAGAAATACCAGCCCCAGCAAAAGTGTACATCAGCCATTGTAGCAACAGGTAATTAGAGCACAAGAAGACAGGGTATTATTCATCACAGTCAACTGTATATAAATTAATTGTGTCTTCTCAGATATAGCCATTATATTTTATAATTAACATGTTTATATATATATATATATATATATATATATATATAGGCACTTGCTAACTGGATAGGGAGATGCTTCACATGCACAGGACAAAGATGGTTATCCAAAAAGAAAACCCTTCACCCACAAATTCCAAAAAACAGTAACTTTATTCTAAACCCCCCAGCAACATTTCAGCCTAGATAACGGCCTTTTGTCAAGCCGTGATAAAAACACATATATGGTTGAAATGTTGTTGAATGATTCTGAGTAAGTTTATGTTCTGGAAATGTGTGTGTGCTGGCTCATATTTTTGGCTTTGCTTGCAACCTTTATTGTATATATGCTGTCAGCTTGGGAATCTGCCCTCCCAAACACAAGTTTAGATTTGTTAAAACAAAATGCACAGCAGTGAACAGTTCTATAAAATATATAGTATTTGAAATAGTGCATATGCTAATTTGTAAAGTTTTCCAATCCGCACTAATTTTGCTTTGGAGTGTCATACAAGCTAATATATTAAATTAACAAATATGTTTACAGTGATATTGTCTTTAAAATACAAATGTATCAAGAAAATATAAAGCATGTTACAATTATTCCAAAAAAAAAAACCCCAAAAAACGATGAATTGTAGTAAACTGGAAACCAAGTTTTAAAATTTAGACCCAAATATTCATGCTGTGATTATAGCCGAGTTTGACATTTGTTTTTTTTTTTTTTTGCAAATCAGATCTTTGTTGTCTAGATGTTGCAATTCAGTTTTTGATTCCCAAAATTCAGTGAAATAATCCCTAATATCTTTTGAAAAAAAATAAAACAGAAAAAATAAATAAAATTAATAAACTTAAAGGACCACTATAGTGCCAGGAAAACATACTCGTTTTCCTGGCACTATAGTGCCCTGAGGGTGCCCTCACCCTCAGGGTCCCCCTCCTGCCGGGCTCTAGGGGTTGGAAGGGGTTAAACTTACCTCTTTCTCCTGCGCCGGGCGGGGGACTCTCCTCCTCCTCTCCGCCTCCTCCTCCTCCTCGGCTGAATGCGCATGCGCGTCACGAGCCACGCGCGTATTCAGCCAGTCTTATAGGAAAGCATTCACAATGCTTTCCTATGGACGCTGGTGTCTTCTCACTGTGAAAATCACAGTGAGAAGCGTGGAAGCGCCTCTAGCGGCTGTCAATGAGACAGCCACTAGAGGCTGGATTAACCCATTTATAAACATAGCAGTTTCTCTGAAATTGCTATGTTTATAGAAAAAAGGGTTAAACCTAGCTGGACCTGGCACCCAGACAACTTCATTAAGCTGAAGTGGTCTGGGTGCCTATAGTGTGGTCCTTTACCTAATATCCAGGGTGTGTGTAAAAAAAGAGGATAAATAAAGACTCATCATGTGCTTTCCAAACTGACTTGCTATAACATAATTTTGTTAAGAAAGACATGGTGAATATAGAGAAAAGTCCATAAGTTTGCTTAAAGTGTATTAGATGTTATTTCTTTTTCACTCATTGAAACCAGTTTATTTTTAGGCATGGCATTTTAAGGGGTCAATTTTCTATGGATATGTCATACTGTATGTGTCTGCATTAGGATGGTGTACTAGTTTGATCCACTAAACAGTGACTTTTGGGTCACTGACAAAACAGATGCAAAGTTTAGTAGCACTTAATCAAGCTGGCAATATTTAACCCCTTAAGGACCAAACTTCTGGAATAAAAGGGAATCATGACATGTCACACATGTCATGTGTCCTTAAGGGGTTAAAGTGAATTTCAAATTAATCCAGAGTAGCCAAACTGAAAGCATAGCTACTTTGACCTTAAATTCGAAATACACTTTGATTTCTCACTTTAGTTAATAATCAGGCACACTAAGGTGAATATATCTATGCACTGTGGCCAAGGCTGTGATCCAGCCAGACAGCATTTGTGGTAAAAGGATGACTACTAAAAGAAAGCTCTTTCCACATAAGAATAGATTATACAAAAAGCTTTTTTTTAAAATAGTCTGAAGTTCAAATCCACAAAATATATTTATCTAAAATGTGTCAAATTAATGTACTGTGCTTTCATATAGTACCATTCAATTGGGTAATAATATTATAATATCTTTACAGCAGAGCATACAAAAAAAATGCTGTGTTACATGTAAGCACCCTGGTTAAATACTTTGAAATTATTGTTGTTGTTGTTGTTGTTGTTTTTGTAATATGCCATGGTCGCCATAGTATTTAATCCAGCATAAACCACTGTGTAAATTGTTATAATAGAAATACAGGACTATGCTGTAAAAATAATAATGATAATAATAATTATAATAATCATCATCAAAGGCTTTGAAATGTGGGTTCCCACTCTGCAAATAACTGAGTTGTGTTTTTATGAAACATACTTAAAAACTACAGGAGAGAGTGCTCAATGCATAAACATATAATATTCTGGGGTAAAGAGCTAAACAAAAAGGAGCAGTCACCATGGAAACCATTAGAATGTCTATTAACAATTTGCACCCCAAAATTGCACCTGTTTTATCTTGAAAAATCTCATCTACATAACATAATTTGTTTTCACTTGCTACAAGTTTGGTTCAGACTTTTTCAGCACCATGGACAGCTAATCGACGGCACTTTGATTTATAATGGCCATTTTAACACCAAACAGCCATTCACAACACTAGTTTTATCCTTCACTGAGGTTTTTTAGTTTCTTTGCATTAATGAATTAAAGGGACCATATAGGCACCCAGACCACTTTATCTCATTGAAATGGTCTGGGAGTACTGCCCCTTTCCCCTTAACCCTGCAGTTGAAAACATTGCAGTTTTAGAGAAACTTCCACATTTCCATTATTTCCAGGGTTAGACAGCCACTACAGGCACTTTGTGCTGTTTCACCGAGTTTAACTCCATGAAATGATGCTGGATGTCCTCACGCTTTGCATGAATACTTCCAAAACAGAACCACATAGGAAAACATTGCTTTCCTGTGGAAGGCCTAATGCATACTAGGCAGTCACTGCACATGCATTTTGGTTCCCTGTTGCTACAACATCAAAGGAAGCAGATAAGTGTTAGGAAGGATAACGGAAGCAGAGGGTCACTATAGTGTTAGAAATACAGCTTTGTATTCCTAACACTTTGTTCATTTTGCAAACTGTGGCATTTTTGCAATGCCTTTGTAACTAAGTATATAAGCCCTAGAACTACACCTACTTGCTAATTGTTTATAAATTACAGCACATACTAATTTAACATTAAAATTCTAAATGTCAGTCCACTGATTTAAAGAGACAATAATAGAGCACCAATGTAGTACTTAAAACAGAACTGTCACTGTTGACTTGGGTGAGAATTAATATGGAGGTAAGAATAAAACATGTTTACATGTGCAGTACTTCCATGTTCAGGGAGCCATCATCAAACATAATGCCCTTGAAAATGAATTCATGTACGCTTGGGCATCTGCACAGAAATGGGATGTAAGCACATGCACACTCAAGCACTCCTCCTCAAATAACAGCACAACCCGACACTAGGTGTGGTTGTACAAAAAGACCGAAAGTGTTTAAAAGCTAACTGACTAGCAAAATGAATACTTAAAAGCAATAATAGTTTGAAGAAGGCTCAACACAATATGAGACATATAAGGGAAGATTTATCAAGGAAAAAAACAGGTGCTATTCTAGGGCAAGGTGATAAATAAGCAGTCATCATGGAAACCAATATAATTTACTTCAGCCTTTAACACTTTGCAAAATAGCACCTGTTCTGCCTGGATAAATCTCTCCAAATATGTTCAATATAAAAACATCTTAAAGTTCTAGTTATTACTAGTTTTACAGTATATATAACATCAAACAGTACCTGAGCTAAATTAATATGTGCTGAGATACATGAGATACATGACAAGTTGGATTTGGCAAATTGTGGTACTATTACCAGTTAATAGAGCTGCCAAAATCTGCTCTGTGACTTTGACCTCTATGTTGTTGCTAAGGTATATCCATTTAAGCATAGGTGAGTCTGTGGGCTTCATTTGTCATACTGTAAATTGTTGTGCATAGAAAACAAGTTGCGTATTTCCATCTACCATAACTTAGAAGGAAAAAAGGATGTTTATCTTTCATCTTGTTATTCAGTGTTGAATTTGTACTGTAATGAATAAACCTCAATCGGTGCCTTGGTCAATAATTAGGGGCCCTTGAGGATAAGCAAAAATATTGAAAGCACACACTGATAGGAAGTTCAGGGTAGTTGTAAATAATCTATGAGTATCACAAACTGAAACTTAAATATGACATCCTAATGAGATCCTCACAGACAGTCTGACTACCTGTCTGCGGCTTCAATGAAGATAAAAGTCTAAAACACGACACAAAATAAGGCTGCACTGTGCACACAAACCTGGAAGGAAAAACCCAAAGAACATTTAGCTCCATGAAAACCTGATAGAGCAGTAACAGGTTAGCATTCTAAAGGAATATCATCATCCTCCATAGGCCTGATGCAGGACAAACCTCTTCTCGACAAACCCTTTTACCAATGCATTTGGCAGTTCACTACTCATCTACTACACCCACAGAACTGATAATCCACCTGTCATTAAATTAATTAAGTCTGAGTATCATTCCAAAGTTCTTGACTTAAAAAAAACCAAACAATTATTCCCTGTTGGAAAGTGAGAGTTCCTCTTTTACCTACCACAATACAGACTACTGATGCTATTGGTAGAATGAGGTGTGCAGTGGATGTAAATATAAAATGCACTTATGTCTGATATACTTTGGAGAACTCAGAACCATTATGTTCCTGAGATGTACTGTGCAGGCATTTAGCCATGTGACGTCAAGGATTATGGAATCATGGAGACTGTTCATTTGCATTGGATGCCAAGTTGTGCCTGAATACCCTTACATTTGATGCACATCAAGTACAAGTAAAAGTCTTTTTATAACAAAAGTACTACTATTAGAACATGCTTTTTTTCCACTGTGCTGACAATTTCTATTAGAATTTGCCTTTCCCTCTGAATTTACAGTTTTGGCAAGGACTATGCATTATTAGTGACCGTGACATGGCTTTTGATGTACCTGTATGTGGAATGATTGGGGTAACTAGGCCTATCTGTGGTGATGCAGTAAGATTAAATAATAGATTCAGAATGTGTTCATCACCATCAATTCAGTACTATTTTAGTGTTTCTATTCTTGCAATGCAAAATGGCAACCTTAATGGATTCTATGATAAACACATCCCATTAAAAAAAAATCACTGGTAGGCAAGGCTGGATAGCACAGTGTTTGAAATAGAAAATAATTTCAGTATTGCGGGAAGCAGAGGTACAGGCTAATTCACATAAATAAGGGCATTCAAAACACAGACTATACTGATACAATGTTAAAAACTTAAGTTTAGAAATAAAAAAATTAAAAAAAAAGACAATGACAGATGTTAAATACTCTGGGCTTTATGCACTAAACTGGAATGTGAAGAAATGACAAAGCCATTTAAAATATTTCAGTTTGGCTACGACGGTTGAAAATAGCTGAATAACCTCAACACACTTGACAAACTGTTTTTAAAAAAACTTAAATTAAAAATGGTGTCTTAAAATGTCTACCTATATACTGCACCGACTTTGAATATTCCCAATTACAGAATAACCCAAAGTAACATTCTGGCTACACATTTATTTCATTCATCTATAAATGAGTTTTTGCGAAACAGTCGTATTGTGGGTATGGGGAGTTTTATCTGAAATAAAACAGGGTGTGTATATTTTGATTAGATATCATCTCAACTATGTTATTAACAGCAAAATAATCGTGAAAAGAAGCCAATTTGAATGCCATGTTAGAATCTTGAGACTAGCTCTTAACCTAGGCCACACCTACCCCAATGTCATGTAGTGCATTTACACTCTCCCATTTCTTTCATGACAGACCATGCACTATAGTCACCTAACACTGGTAATATGAACAGCCATGTATATGTAATATTAACATTCTGCTGCATGTATAGTGCATTTCAAGTTCATAGTATATATAGCATAAAATGATAAGTAAACAGGGCCATGCAGTTAGTTATCATATTACATTATTACATTGCTTAAATTGCATTATTGTTCACACTATTATCTCTCAATTTCAAATACTAGTCTTACAGTGTGCCAAATTGAAAATAAAAAATGGAACATGTAATATCTGTAACAAAAATATAAGCAAATGTAAAATGATCATAAACCGTTTAGGTTTAATGGTTTATTTATTAAAATGGTATTTCATTTTTAAAACCAAATAACCATTTTGACACTTCTTTAAACCTCTACATGCTATCATCTTGATACCAGGCACAGAATAATGGGGGTGATTTGTCCCTATAAACCTTAAGACCATCGGCCTTTTCAAAGCAGTTAAAGAATTAAATAAGATATGTGTAGAGATTCCACTTGTGGGACCCACATAAAATAGATGTGGCTATTCCTATTGACTATTGACTATATAGACTATTGACTATTGAGATACTAAATACCAGACATGTTTTGAGGTGTGATTTATTTTCTGTTTGGCAGGCCTAAAGTTCAAGTTAAAAATAAATTATAATGAGGATGGAATTGTCTAATCACAAATATTCCATACAATTTATCAAACACAAACCTATTATAATTGATAGGTAATAATATCATTGCAAATGTAGTAAGTCCAGCATATAATGCCCAGTCCTGTATGCCTGTTATGAAATGCTACACATGAAAGTCCATCAAATAGGTGGGTTAATCTATAAAACCAACAAGAGTGCAGCAATAAACCATATTTCTTTATTAACCAAAACCTATATGTGACAAAAGCCTAAAAAGCATACATGAGTAAATAAAATGGCTACAGCTCTGACTGCTCTCCCTGTCAATAAGATGAGAATACAGAAACTGGACTATTCGACATTTTACACATCAGAAAATTCAACCACACCCCATGCTCTCAAGACTAGCAAGTCAACTGCTCCCAGGAAGAGGTCAGATATCCACTTCCATGCTATGACAGGGGTTATACAGGCATTCAATGGCCACATTTAGCATGGGTATAAACAGTTTTAAAAAAAAAAAAAACAAAAAAAAAAAACACGGTGGGCATAATGGGAAACAGCAAAGCCTGTTGAAAGTGGTTATTTTGCATCCCATCACACTCTCATTCTATTGGTTTATAAGTCATGTGTCTTTTTTTTTTATTATTTATGATTTAAAATACATCCAGTAGCTTAAAGGGAAAAAAGACACACAAAAAATAACCAAATCACCCAAAAAGCCTATCCAAACGATACACTGTATCACTGCTAAGGTTTATGCAGCATACTGGGGAAGGCTATGCCCCCTGCCCAGCATGTCTGCATATTGTCAATGGTGCCAGAAAGTAATAGGCCTGGAGGTCCCTGTGCTGCAGACAGAAAGCAGGACAAGTCCTGTGCAGGCCATACTGCAGGGATCAGGCATCATTGGTCATTATTAGTCATATTATTATTAGATACTTTACAGTGAAAAGCACTCACAATCCAGTGCCTGTAGAGGATGAAAAGGGCAATGCTGTGAATCAGAGCACAGCTACCTGTCAATGCAGGGACATGTCAGTGAGCAGGGGTGGCAGGTTGGAGCCACACAGTAAATCTGTTTCAGATAGGATTCACTCCATCCAAAGGGAATGACATCATTTCAGCACAGAACATACATCATACCTTAAGGTGCATGCTACACCCATCCATTCAGAACCCCAGATGTTAAAGCTCACTGTGAAACATAGCATCAAATCTAAAGCAACCCACCTACAGTAAATCATCGTCTTGTCACTTGGAAAACAAGGGCTCCCAATTTAACACTGATTTAATGTCATCGCCTGTTTTATGAATCCCTTACTTTAGCATCGCCTCTTCCTTCTCCTCCTCCTCCTTCTGCCGGTCCATCACTGCCATGATAATGTTCCTCTCTTCCTCTGTCAGATGGCTGAGATCGGGGAGATCTTGCATGGGGGGAGGCACTGTGGGTTGTCGAGGGCCTCTGGGCCCCATTGAAGAAGACATTAGATTGGGGTGGGGGCGCCCACCTTCAGCCTCAGTGATGAGAGAAATAGACCTCTTTAACTGGCCACCCAAAATGTTCACAGGGTAGTCCCAGATGTTGCAGGAGGGGTGATCAGACTTACAGCACATCCATAAGAGAAAGCAGTGGGGTGGGTGGGGAGGGGGTAGTAATGGGAGGGGGAGGGGGGGGCAAGTCCCCCCAAGTTTTAGAAAGCTTGAGATGCCACCCCCATCTTTCGGAAGGAAGCTGTGTCCCTGGTGCAGCAGTAAGTGTAACGGGAGATTGAGATCACCTCTCCCCTGCCTTATCTGTGCTTCTTGCAGGCAGCAGCAATAGTACTTCTCCTGGTGCTTGCTGCTGATGCTGACATAGAGGCTGATGTGGGAGTGGAGGAGGGGGAGTGGGGAAATGAACAGAAGCTGTTAACACTGTGCTGAGAGGGGGAGGGGCAGCTGCCTGCATCCCTCCTTACCAAGCCAGCATCTCTTATCTCCCTCCTACCTTGCTCTATGCATTAGATGACTGTCTTGTGATCCTGTATGAGTGACTGTGTGTGTGTAAGCAAATGTCTGTGACAGTCTCCTGTTTCACATTTGCTGTCATGAGATATGGGAAAGGATGAGCAATGCCCCCAAAATAAGATAGATGTTATAGACAACATGCAATCCAAGTTTCACCCTCCTTGGAATGTGTGCACTCTGGGTTATTATGCCAAATGGGTTATTCATTAAACGGTAAAATAACAAGAATTGACCCATTCATTATACATTTAGGCCAAAATAGACAAGCTAAGGCAACTAGCTAAGTTGGAGATTTCCAGTTTGGATATTTTGACCTACAATTTAATAATTCAGTGACCCATTCTAAATTCTCAATATAGTGAATAATCATGCAGGTGTTATCTTTTTAGGATTATTTTTTTTTCACAATCTGGATTGCTATATCAATGACAATAGACCTTTTTTTTTTTTATTTGGAATGAGAGAAAAAAAGCATATATATATATATATATATATATATTTATAACTTACATTATACAATCCTTATACTCAATCCTTTGTAAATGCTGAAAGACTGAGAGTGATCTGAATGCCTAAGGGACACAGAAGAGCTGGCTCTAGTGAATTTGAACTTTAAAAAGGAAATCCTCATAATCACAGATGAAAACCAGAACAGGCCTTGGTGTAGAACACTAACAACCAAACAGGTAAACTCCAGCCTCTCGGAAAACTACAACACCCATGATGCTTTGTCAGCCTAAAGGATATCATAGGTCAGGATTGCCAGCTAAGGTCTAATCTTTGGCCATAGTGTGTATTTACTTACCAGTTCAACACCCATGTGTCATCCACACTCTAGGTCTTAGCACTACTGTGATGTCAGTCTCTCACTGTTCTCCATAGTGAAGATCTATGAACCTATGGTGCCGTATTAGATTTATACTGTAATATAAACAGAAATTAAGTACATTTTAACATATGCGGTTGGGATCTGAAATGGACAGGGAAGAGCTAAACTGATTTAAATGAAGAAGATGCAACATTTATTAAATATTAACCGGGGACAATGTGAATGTCAAAAGTCATTAAATAACTGCTTAAAAGAAATACCAGGAACACCAAAACAATAAAAATATATATTTTAAAGAAACACTCCAGTCACCATAACCACTATAGCATGGGGCTGTACAGTCTCCTAGCTGCAGCCTGATTCTCTTTTGACCAAGTCATTCATTCTGATAGGTCTTCTCACAGAAAAGCATTAAGCGTACAGGGTGTTAACATGACAGGACATAACATTCAGGGTGAATCCGGAGTTGTGATGAATACAATTCTGTTCATGATAATGGTGAAAGATAATGTGAAGACCTTTGAAAGTAATCTGACAGTCACTAGAGGTGTGCCTTAGGCAAAATTTGAACAAAGCTGTTTCTCAGAAATGTCAGTGTTTTACATTGCCAGACAAAAGAGGAGCATCTATGCAGCAAAACCACTAAATTAAGATATAGTGGTTTGGGTTTTTTAAGAGAGTTTAAATTTAATTACTGATGTGATACTCTCCTGAGGGCACTGTAATCTCCTCCTATTTAGAAAAAAAAACTATACATAAACAGAAATCTATCACACAAACAGGCAAGACATCATAATAAATGCAAACATTGTGAACATTACTGGTAAGGTTTAGTACACATTTAATGAGGACAAAACTGGCATTCTGTAAAGCATGACACATATATTCCCATACATTTTCCATCTCCTTATCACCAATTTCCTTTTTCTATTTAAGAAGGAATCTGAAATTTAGAAGTAGAAATTGTTCAAGTTCCTATCCATTATAAGTATATTGTCCCAAACTGTACAGCCCTCAATAACATTTGAAATTCAGCTTGAAAATATTTTTGCTTCGGATCCAGGATGTTGATAGCAAAGTTCTCATTTCCTTTTCTGATAACTACTACATCATGTATGTGAAGAATATATTCTAATGGACCAGGATTCTCCTTGCACGCACTTCCTGTTAGACCAGTTAGAGGGAAACAAGTTCATCTATCGTTGGTCGCTGCTCACTACATACAGAGACCAGCAGGAGGGGAGCATTATGTAGTGTGCTCCCCTCCTGCGGGTCACCGGAGCATTGTGCCCCTGGGCTGGTATGCTCTAGGCAGTGTGTGTGCCTATGTGTATTTGTGAATGTGTCTGCCTGTGTGTGGCGCTTTGAGTATGTGTGATTTTGAGTGTATCTGAATGTGTGCCAGTGTGTATATCTGTGAATTACTGTGTCAGTTTGTATAATTCTGTTTGTTTTTGCTTGTGTAAGTATCTGAGTGATTATATCTGAGTGTGTATGGAAGTGATTATATGTGCGTTTGAGTGTGTATCTGAGATTTACTTCTTTGTGTTACCCCCCACTCATATCAGGGGAGGCACCAACAGCACTTGATCCATACCAACTTTATTCTTTGCTGTATCCACATCGTATATTTTATCTCAGAGCGTGTCTGGGAGCTGTATATGCATGCATCAGAAATATGGGTCTATATGTGTGTATGTATGGGCATCGGGGAAAAGGCATGAGCACTCATTATGTGAAATTACAAATTGTCCAGTGGCCCCAGGCAGAGGCAGGAACAGCGCCAAAAGTCCACACGCTGAAGGGGCCTGTCACGTGGCCCTTGCACTTGGGGCCACCTGATGGTGATGTATCATCAGGGGTCCTGTTGTGCGCTGGAGCTCTTTAACAGCATGACCAGAGTCCTCTTATATCGACATTCAATGCTGAGAGAAAGTGAGAGCCTGTCACTTCCACCCAGATAACAAACACTGAGGCATACATGAAGGGAGAGGAGGACAGAAGAGAAGGCAGAGAGGAGAGAGTGTGAACTGCAAGAGCTAACCTCTGACTCATAATAGCCTCAGCCAGTAGATCCAACTGGACCTCAGGTAAGTCACCCTCTTGCACCCGAAAGATAGGAAGTCTATTGTATTGTAAATATTGACCAGCATGTCTGCATGTATGTCATTGTGTGTTTCTATGTGTCTGTGTACATGTATGTGTGTCAGTGTTTGTATCTATGTGGAAAAATAGAAAAGAAGTCCAGGCACTG
The DNA here is from genome assembly GCF_036172605.1 of Pelobates fuscus. Classification (NCBI taxonomy): domain Eukaryota; kingdom Metazoa; phylum Chordata; class Amphibia; order Anura; family Pelobatidae; genus Pelobates; species Pelobates fuscus. Next base: position 179,073,797 of record NC_086318.1, on the reverse strand, counting down.
TCAGGATACAAAAAGGCACATTTATTGAACCCACTGCATTTGCCTTTTTGTATCCTGAGAGTGCCTGGACATCTCTTCTATTTTTCCTCATCAAATACTTAGTTCCTGGTACTGGGACTGGTCTGGTGCACCCGGATACATTTCAAATGGGTTTGAGTGCAGTTCCACATTCCTGCTACATAGTGTCTGTGTCTGTGTATCTGTATGTGTGTAAGTGTTTGTATTATTGTATCTGCATGTGTGGCAGTATTTGTATCTGTGTGTCTGTGTATCTGCATGTGTGTCAGTGAGTATATCTGTTTCTATAGCTACATGTATGTCATTGTGTGTCTATGTAACGGCATGTGTTTCAGTGTTCGTGTATCTGTCAGTGTGTGTATCTGTATGTCTATGAAGCTACATATATGTCATTGTGTGTCTGTGTAACTGCCTGTGTTTCCATGTGTGTGTATAAATATGTTTGCATGTGTATCAGTGTGTGTGTGTGTGTGTGTGTGTGTGGTGGTAGTATTTGTGTATATGTGCATACATCTCAGCATTCAAGCTCCAACACTATACACAAAAACACCCCTGCATACAAACATTCACACTACATACAAACATACCTGGTCAAAAAATGGTCTATAGTATACATGTGCAATTCGTTTAGTTCCGAATGCAAATTCGGCCGAAATTCGGAAATTCGGATGCTTCCGAATGTCCGCAGTGCCGCATGGCCAAATTGACGAATTTCAGAAGCATACCGAATTGCCGGAGTGCCGAATTTCGGAAGTGCCGAAGTGCTTTGGATTTCTGAAAAGTAGCAAAACAGGAGAGGGTTGGGGTTAGGGGTTGGGGTAGGGTTATGGGTTAGGGTAGGGTAAATGGTTGGGGTAGAGGTAGGGTTAGGGATATAGTTAGGTTTAGGGGTAGGGTTAGTGGTTGGGGTAGGGGTAGGGTTTGGGGCAGTGGTGTATCCTGGTTTTGTGCTGCCCCTCGCGCGCCGCCCGCAGAGTGAGGCTGGAAGCCGGAATGTGACGTCATATTCCGGCTCCCAGCCTCACTCTGCGGCGCGCGAGGGAGCTGAGCAGACAGCTCAGAGGAAGTGCTCCCTCGCCAGCCGCCCACCCGCCAGCGCACAGCAGCCTGCACGCCCGGCCGGCATGTCAGTTAGCCGCAAGGCTAACAAGGCATTTGCCCTGGGCATTTGGGGGCGGCGTTTTTTGCCGCCCCCTGGAAAATGCCGCCCAAGGCAAATGCCTTGTTTGCCTTGCGGCTAAAACGTCCCTGGGTTGGGGAAGGTTTAGTGGTTGGAGTAAGGTTAGGGTTAGGGGTAGGGTTAGTGGTTGGAGTAGGGTTAGGGGTAGGGTTAGGGTAGGGTAACCCTAACCCTATTCCTAACCCTACCCCTACCCTAACCTTAACTGTACTCCTAACTCTAACCCTACCCTAACCTTACCCCTAACCCTACCCTATCCCTACCCTAATCCTACCCCTACTCCCAAACTAACCCTACCCTAACCCTACTGCTAACCTACCCCTACCCTTAACCCTACCCCTAACCCTACCCTAACCCTACCCCTAACCCTACTTCTTAACCAACCCTAACCCTACCCTAACTCTATCTCTAACCCTACCCTAACCCTACCCCTAAACCTACCCCTAACCCTACTCCTAAACCAACCCTAACCCTGCCATAACCCTTCATGGAGATAATATGAACCCTAACCCTACACCTACACTACCCCTACCCTAACCCTGCCTCTAACCCTACCCTTACTCCTACCCTTAAACCTACCCTTAACCCTACCTATAACCCTAACCTAACCCTACCCTTAACCCTACTTCTTAACCAACCCTAACCCTACCCTAACCCTACCTCTAACCCAACCCCTAACCCTACCCTAACCCTACCCCTAAACCTACCCCTAACCCTACTCCTAAACCAACCCTAACCCTACCCCTAACATAACCCTATCCCAACCCCTACCCTAGCCCTACCCCTAACCCTACCCTAACCCTACCCCTATCCCTAAACCAACCCTAACCCTACCCCTAACCTAACCCTACCTCTAACCCTACCCTAACCCTACACTTACCCGAAGTGCCAAAGTTCCGAAGTGCCGAAGTGTTGAAATTCTGAAGTATCGAAGTTCTGAAGTGCCAAAGTTCCGAAGTGCCGGAGTTCCAAAGTGCCGAACCGAAGTGCCGAAGTGCCGAAATCCCGATTTCGGAATGTCGAATTGAATATTTTTCCCATGCACATGCATAGTCTATAGCCTCAAGTCCCAAATTGTGCTCAATGACTGTATATAATGAAGTAACATCGAGTGTTGCCCAGCTATATTCTGGACTCCACTCGATGTTCTCCATCTCCTGCAAAAAAGATTTAGTGTCCTTGAAATAAGATGGTGCTGTTTGTGCATATGATTGCAAAAATGAATCAACAAATGCTGATAAGTTGGCTGTAATTGAATTTATCCCACTAATTATTGGACGTCCCAAAGGTTGTATCAAATTTTTATGAGTTTTGGGTAAAAAATAAAAAATAGGAATTGTAGGAGTATGTTGTCATAGATATTCAAAATTTGGTTGAGAAATTATATTTTATATTTTGGCCTGTTTCAATCGTTGCTCTAATTGGGCATTAAAGATTCTTGTGGGGTCTTCTTCAAGTACTTTAATTGTTTTAGCATCTCCTAAGATGTTTTGCGCTTCATGGAGATAATATTCAGTGTACATGACCACTATGAAATTTTGTCATCTGACAATGGAATACCTGATATATTAAATATACATTTTTCATATCATTTACAGCTAGGTTATTATGTAGTGACATATGACTCTCTAGTCTTCTAATCTGATTCTCTTCTGTGGGGTATCCGTTTGAAGTGTGAAGTGTGGGGTATCCGTTTGAAGTGATTGGGATGTTCCCATGTTTCCCCCCGAGGTTTGAAATAATTGGTAATTGTTTTTTCTTTGGGTACTCTGGCCCTCCCTTGAAAATTTTCTTCACTATCATAGTAGTGAACATTTCTCCTATTTCCTCCACGATCATCTCTTACTATCTGGGCATAGGACTTTGATCTTACAGCTCTCTCAGGGGAATTCCTCTCCATCTGAGGGGGTCGTTCTTTGTCTTTATTCAAATTTTGCATTCTGGAGTTAGTATATTGAGGTGGTGGGAACCTTTTTGGATTCTGTTGAATCCCTCTTTTTATACTTCCGGAGGATGAGTTCCTCCTTTGATTATATGGGGTTTGAAAAATTTCTTCTATATCGACTATTGGATCTCCTTTTTCTCTGTGAAATTCTATTGTTTGTGGAAAAAATGTTCAGAGTTTTATCTTTATCTCGTCTATACTTCTTAGTATTTGTTTCTGCTATCTTTTCAACTAAGTTTTTAATATTTTGTTTGCAAAGTTTCCTCTCTTTCCTTAAATTCCACATCATTTACATCAATAGAAGATTTGGACTCTTATTCTTCCAGTTCCTGCTCCAATTTTTCTTGTCTGTCTTTAGTGTTTTATAATTAGTTGTATCAATTGGATTGAACAGTGCTGAAGAATGTTGTCCTACTCTTTAAGAAACAATTCATCATCTGTTCCAAATGCAGGTATTTTGTCTACACGTAAACCCCATGGTACTAAACCCTCCTTGAGGTAGTTTTCTACAAAAGCCACCTCCCACCATTTTTTGGTTTCTTGGTTAAGTAGCTTCTCTTTTTTTCTCAAATAATCATCTAGATCTTTTATGGGTTGTGGCTTATCCCACTGTTTCAAATCTTTGCACACGTGTTCTATGCAATTTAGATAAAAAATTGGCACTAGTTTCCTTTCTATTTAGATATAACTCTCCAGCTAATTGGAGGTTAATCTTATTGAGTTATTTTGAGTTGATTCCCTTGGAGAACACCAGTGGGAGAATGATCCACGTTCTGACGTCACAGTGGAACGCTAGGCTGGAACACAAGCTGGAACGCACAGAAGTGGGTGAGATACATCACTTCTGGTTTCGCCATTTTTCATAATACTGATCAGCTGTAACTACAACATCAACTATCCCCGACCAAGAAACAGGTGAAAAAGATCTGGAAACCACCAATAAGAAGAATGAAAGGGAAGACACCCACTGGAATCACCAATTAAGTAAAGGGACTAGCCCTATTTAATGGGACCGATGGGAGAGTGGAATTAGGCTGCTTTTTTGGGGAGCATCATTGATATAATTGTTTTTATTGAATATTGGTCTCTGAGGAAGTCCCATAAGAGGACGAAACGCAACCAAATTTTCTTTTTATTGCCTCTTTATACATATTACCAATAAACCTCTTTTCAACTCCTCTGCCTGTTGGAGTCCTGCATGGTTCCTGATATTGGGTGACAGAGGCGGCTCTCTAATTAGGCGGTTTAGGCGGCCGCCTAAGGCCTCGCGCTGGCGGGGGCCTCGCGGCCGCCTAAACCGCCTGTTGGCAGAGTGTGTCAGGTCCTCGGTCAGTGACCGAGGACCTGACACCAGGAGGGGGCCCGGCGTCTTGCCCGGTATGCCGCCGGGTGCGAGGCCCCTCCTGGCTGCCCGGCCAGCCACCGCAGACACTGGTCTGCAGCTCCGCAGTGTGCAGAGCTGCAGACCATGTGACTCGCGAGAATTGGCCAATCAGAGCGTTGCCGCGGGTTACCACGGCAACGCTCTGAAATCTCGCGAGATTACACGGTCTGCAGCTCTGCGGAGCTCTGCCACCGGACCACCAGGGAGCCCACTGGACCACCAGGGAAAGGTAGGCTCTCCCTCCCCATTACCCCCCACCACACTCAGGCTCACCCCCAGCTTCACCACCCACCACCCTCAGCCTCACCCCCCACCACCACCATCACCCCCCACCACCCTCAGCCTCACCTCCCACCACCACCACCAACCCCCACCACCTCACCCACCACCATCACCCCCCACCACCCTCAGCTTCACCCCCCACCACCATCACCACCCTCAGCCTCACCCCCACCACCATTACCCCCACCACCCTCACCCTCACCACCATCACCCCTCCCCACCCTCACCATCACCCCCACCACCACCATCACCCCCCACCACCCTCAGCCTCACCCCCACCACCATCACCCCTCCCCACCCTCACCATCACCCCCCACCACCCTCAGCCTCACCCCCACCACCATCACCCCCCACCACCCTCAGCTTCACCCCCACCACCCTCAGCCTCACCCCCACCACCATCACCCCCCACCACCCTCGGCTTCACCCCCACCACCCTCAGCCTCACCCCCACCACCATCACCCCCACCACCCTCAGCCTCACCCCCACCACCATCACCCCTCCCCACCCTCACCATCACCCCCCACCACCCTCAGCCTCACCCCCACCACCATCACCACCCTCAGCCTCACCATCCCCCATAACCCCCCACCACCCTCAGCCTCACCCCTCACCACCCTCAGCTTCACCACCCACCACCACCCTCAACATCACCACCCTCAGCATCACTCCCCCCACCACCCTCAGCATCACCCCCTCAGCATCACCCCCCTCAGCCTCACACCACCATCACCCCTCCCCACCCTCACCATCACCCCCACCACCCTCAGCCTCACCCCCCACCACCATCACCCACCATCACCCTCAGCCTCACCCCTCACCACCATCACCCCCACCACCCTCACCATCACCCCTCCCCACCATCACCCCCACCACCCTCAGCCTCACCCCCACCACCCTCAGCTACACCCACCACCACCATCAGCTTCACCCCCCCACCACCGTCACCATCACCCCCCACCACCCTCAGCCTCACCCCTCACCACCATCACCCCCCACCACCCTCACCATCACCCCTCCCCACCATCACCCCACCACCCTCAGCCTCACCCCCACCACCCTCAGCTACACCCACCACCACCATCAGCGTCACCCCCCCACCACCGTCACCATCACCCCCCACCACCCTCAACCTCACCCCCCACCACCATCACCCACCATCACCATCACCACCCTCAGCCTCACCCCCACCACCCTCAGCTTCACCCCCCACCACCATCACCATCACCCCTCCCCACCATCACCCCCACCACCCTCAGCCTCACCATCACCCCTCCCCACCATCACCCCCCACCACCCTCAGCCTCACCACCCTCAGCTACACCCACCACCACCGTCACCATCACCCCCCACCACCGTCACCATCACCCCCCACCACCCTTACCATCACCCCCCACCACCCTCAGCTTCACCCCCACCACCCTCACCATCACCCCTCCCCACCCTCAGCCTCACCCCCTTCACCCTCAGCCTCACCCCCACCACCCTCAGCCTCACCACCCCCCATAACCCCCCACCACCCTCAGCCTCACCTCCCACCACCCTCAGCATCACCCCTCACCACCCTCAGCTTCACCACCCACCACCACCCTCAACATCACCACCCTCAGCATCACTCCCCCCACCACCCTCAGCATCACCCCCCTCAGCCTCACCCCCACCACCCTCAGCATCACCACCCTCAGCATCACCCCTCACTACCCTCAGCATTACCCCCCACCACCCTCAGCATCACCACCCTCAGCATAAACCCCTCCTTCTCACATCACCCCCCTCTCACTCTCACATTACCCCCTCTCACTCTCACATTACTCCCTATCACATTAGCCCCCCACTCTCACATTAGCCCCCCCACTCTCACATAACCCCCCTCTCACTCTCACATTACCCCCTCTCACTCTCACATTACCCCCTCTCACTCTCACATTACCCCCCTCACTCTCACATTACCCCCCTCACTCTCAAATTACCCCACTCACTCTCACATTACTATCACCCCCCCTGCTCCCTCTCACATTACCATCACCCCCAGCTCCCTCTCACATTACCATCACCCCCCGCTCCCTCTCACATTACCATCAACCCCCCGCTCCCTTTCACCATCACCCCCCGCTCCCTTTCACCATCACCCCCTGCTCCCTCTCACCATCACACCCCCAGCTCCCTCTCACCATCAGTTACCCCATACACATAAGGTCTCAGACAAAACCGCAAACATGCTCACAGAGACATACATTCACACACACAAGGATACTCTCTATCAGACACACTCTCAGGCACATACACAGGTAGACAATGCATCAATGTGTATATGTGACACTTTTTTGTTAGTGGGGCCTCATGTTTGCGTTTCGCCTAAGGCCTCATAAAGTCTAGAGCCGCCTCTGTTGGGTGATACCTTATCCTAAGAGGGTGATATTAGCCCCCCAAAACATCGGGGAGGCCCCATTAGAGCGCATATAACTCCAAAATCCTGTGAGTGCAATCTTTGGCAGGGAATATTATATTTACATCAACTGTATTATCCTATGTTCTTTTTTTATTATATTTTAGATTTATCAGCTGAATCCTACGTGTATTGTATCTTTTGGATTGTTTAGACGCAACACTATTTGGGAGGTGTTTGGGAAGCTGTTTTTCTGTTTACTGATAAGTATATGTTTTTTTATTTTTGTTTTCTTGTAATACATTTGTATATATATAAGACTGATTAAATATGAAAAAAATATGAAAAACATTGAAAGAAAAAAAAATTAAGATTTGATTGTGGTGTAAAATGGTGGAATAGTTGGGTTTTTGAAGTGAAGTAGAGGGTCTTTAGCTTGGTTGAGTAATGATTGAATATGGAATTGGGGCATGTATATGAGGGTATCAAAATTTAAACACGTAAAGTTTTACACAAATGTAATAAATAATATTTATATTTTAATTCATTTTTAGATTACAATACGATTGATATGCCCAGATGCTGAATTTTATAGCCTTTACATGTTTCAAGTAAATGACTCCTTGTGCTCAGACTTTAGACATAGGCTAAAGTGAGTCATACTATAGCCAGTTATAAATTAAGCTTCATTATACATGTAAATATTCTCAATAACCCAGTTAAATGCAATAAAGTCTTTCCAAATTGAAAGACAGCTTTCAGACGCTTAGCGAATATTAACTTACATTATTATATATTATAATTTCTATGGAAATAATCATGCAACAATTTAACTAATATTGTGGCAGATAAAATACCAAGAAAATAAGATTTCACACAAACACAATAGATAACCTCATATTAAAATATTTATAGACATGCTAAAAATACATCCAGTTTGGAACTTACTGTATATTAAGGCACAGTCGGGAACTATATATAGTAATGACAATCTTAATGCATCATGCATCAAACAGTAAGCACTGCCTAAAGTATTGTATAAATATCTAATCAATAAAATATTAACCATTTTGTTTTATTCAAATGCACAATTTGTGTGTTTATTTCTTCTTTATCTTCATGTGGTTAGGACAAATGATTTACATTATAATAATATGTATTAACGAAGTTCACAAACCTCCATTTAAACCATTAGAGCACATTGATGTTTTTTTACAATATATATGACATATCTAACCAACTTGAAATATAGACCAAGTTTAATTGACAACGTTAGTAAATGTTTCCTGTATAATAACATAAAATAACAGTGCATTAATAAAAGAATGTACAGAAATAAGGGCTGGAATTCTAAAGACTAATAAGTCTAAGAGGAGCATGCATATTTACATCTCGCCATTCTAGGAGCATTGCTTTTTCATAGCATTGCCTTAAAGACTGCTTTATGATATGTAGTTTCTCAGCTCTGAGTGAAGATCCAGTACCACATGTCAAACTAGGTCTAAGTGACTGGAAGGGTTATTCACTTCAGTGAAAATTGCCAGAAATTCAAAGAGAATTTAAACTGAATTTAAAATTTAAGACCATTTGATTTCTAATTCTGCTATTTTGTCATTGACTTTATTCCAAATGTACAAAACAACAGGCACTTGATAAGGGAATATACAACAATGTGGACAAGAAATGTCAAGAATAGTGATGCTCAGTAGATTTGGGAGCTGCCACAAATTTTGTTTTGTCTGAACACCTTTGGACGAAGCAAATTTTAGTTTCATCTGTACCCTTATTTTTGTTACAGGAATTTCATTTGGAAGAATTAAATTCTGATCTGTGCCTCGGGCCTCGATTGCATCTTGCAGCCATTTAGTAGATAATGCCCTATATTTGAATCCATGTGTGATTGTCATACTTTTAAAGATACCAAATTAGGAAGCTCCTTTTTTGTATGTTTATGGCAATACCACAACGATTAGGGAGCTATCTTCCTGCTCTCTTCCCTGCCTACCTCCATCCCGACAGGTGGGCAGGAAAGATTGGCAGTTATGATACTATAAACTGATTTAGTAAGTTTATATCATATTAACTGCAATGGTATAACATATTAAAGAGACACTATAGTCACCAAAACAACTTTAGCTTAATGAAGCAGTTTTGGTGTATAGATCATGTCCCTGCAATCTCTGCTCAATTCTCTGCCATTTAGGAGTTAAATCACTTTGTTTATGTACCCTAGTCACACCTCCCTGCATGTGATTTGCACAACCTTCCTAAACACTTCCTGTAAAGAGTCATCTAATGTTTATCCTTCCTTTATTGCAAGTTCTGTTTAATTTACATTTTCTTATCCCCTGCTATGTTAATAGCTTGCTAGACCCTGCAAGAGCCTCCTGTATGTGATTAAAGTTCAATTTACAGAGAAAGAGATACAATTGTTTAAGGTAAATTACATTTGATTGAAAGTGAAACCAGTTTTTTTTTTCCATGCAGGCTGCATAAACAGAAGCAAAGAGATTTAATTCCTAAGTGGCAGTGAATTAAGCAGTGAAACCTGAGACGCATGATCTATGCACTAAAACTGATTCATTAAGCTAAAGTTGGTTAGGTGACTATAGTGTTCCTTTAAATAGCAATTCAAATTACCTCTCCAATCAGAAAGGCACATTTTAAATAAATCTATTCCATCAATAGGTTATGGGGTCGCTGATGACACAGAAAGCCCCAGTAACCTATCGCACTGCAGATTGCTTCACCCTAAGTGTGACCTGACAGCATTACCTGCTTTCTCTGCCAAACCTCCTCTTTGCTCTTCTGTGTGGCGCTTTGTGTAATGCGTAGAGACAGGGATAAGAAGTGACATCACAGAACTGTGACGTGAGTGAAAAGCAGCAGCCAGCCAGAGACAACAGGTTTGCTGCATGAAAAAGGAACATGAGGAGAAATAGGTAGAAAAAAGGGGAAGATGGGGAGAGAATTAGAAATTAGTGAAAAGCAATAGAAAAACAGAAGAGAAGCAAGTTAAGAGAACAATGTCAGGAAGGAGAGCACAGGATAGAACTAGGGGAGCAATCAGAGGGGGAGAATTGTGGAAAGAGAATTAGGTAGGTTATGGTAAGTATAAGGGGTCTGCAATGGTAAAGAGAAATAGAGATGCTTGAAAAGAATGTGGAGAGAGAAATAAGGGCTGGTGGAAAGATAGGGGTTGAGAGTTAAAAAGATTGAGGCACATGTTGTGATGTAATTCCAGTAAAATACAAGTTTAACAGGCTAAGATTGCCACAAGGCATATGTATGTATATGTGTTTGTAGTATCAGTTAGTTAATTACACGTAGCTAAGATACTGTCATCACTGTACTGACCAGGTGCAGGAATGTAAGAACTGGAATTACGCGTCCCTCTCCTTTGTATCAGATGAGCCACGTGGTTAGACCGGATGGATGAGTTTAGACTCTATTCATTAAATAGGTTAAGGGTATGTGTGGGTGTAGTTAATTGTGGGAGGAGCTACAGTGCTATATAAGGAATGTACTCTATGTATTCAGTACTCAGACTTTGCTGTATTTTGGTGACGCTAGTCCCTCTGAGTCCCGATCGGTGATCCAATAAAGAATCTCTTCCTTCCTGAAGAAACCTGTGTCCATCTCTCTGTGCTTGGCTTCCGTCAGTTTCTCCGGTATCATTTGGTGCATTGGCCGGGAAGCTCATCGTTCAACGGTAGCTGAGAGGCAGAGGCGTGAGACGGTCTATCTTTGCCCACGTTCTCTACGGCTGCCCCCCTGAACTTCTGCGTGGACCTCCCTTCGTCTCGGCGCCACTGGTCTGTTGTCCAGGAGATCATCGGCCTCTACGTGAGAAGTGCTGGGGTGTCCCCGTCGATGAGTGTGAACTCAGGTTCAGGAACGAGGAGGTAAGATAACTGCTGTTTTAGACGGCAGGACCCGCTAGGGGTATACCGATTGTGCGGTAGGCCCAAAGGGGTTTTTGAATCTGTATCTGCCCCCTCTGTCGGAGGGAAGGAGCGAAGGCGCACCGCTCGATCGAACGCTCTTTAGTCAGACCGTTTGATTTGGTTAGTCAGGCGGGGTCCTGGTGTAAATAGCCCTAGCCGGACACCGGTGTCTTGTCTAGACTAGCGTTCTAGGGTGTATATTACGTTCGCTAGGTCGGAGGGACCGGGAGACTAAGCGGCGCCTGTGTAAATTCGGTTCGCTAGTTCTCATCCTATCTGGGCTAAGTGGGAAGGCGTGTAAATTTGGAACCCACTAGACTTTTGATAGTACGACTAAGAGGCGCCTGTGTAAATTCGGTTCTCTAGCTCGTTGTATAGTGCGACTAAGAGGCGTCTGTGTAAATTCGGTTCTCTAGCTCGCTATATATGTGGTGATTGGGCAGTGTGGCTAACCAAAACGGGTGTATATAGTTTTAGGTAGTCCATTCAAGGTACTGGCCAATAGTTTAGTTGGGAATTGTAAATGTGTTAACGATTGTTTTAGTAAAGTGTATATCTTGTTAGATAGCGCGAGCTCAGCCGTCTAGCGAGAGTGTTAATAGTGTGTTGCTGTATTATAGTGCACGGTACCATAACCCTGTATATTTACTGACATTATATAATAAGTACTAATCATTGTCGTCCATTGCATGTTTAACACCATAACCACTAATAATTGTATTGTGACCTTAACTTGTGCTTTGACCTATGCTAACCGTACTGTAACCGCTATTTGTAAAAGACGATGTTACTGGGGTGTGTTATAGACGGGTAATTCGTATATAGAGAATTATAGCGTGGGTGACTGTGTAGTTACGCCAAAGGGCATAATATTGATTATATAGTGACTGGTGTAGCAGCTGTGTGTGTACGGGAATTCCCTGAGTGTTTATTGTTATTGTGTACGTTTCACTTGGTAACCGTACCACGTGGTGCTGTTGCCAGAGGAAACGGGTGTGACTGTTGAATAGTACGCGTGTATAGTAATCGTTGTCGACGACGTTCCACTGTTAAATATGGGTGCGTCGCAGTCAACGATTCCGGATCCCTTAGGATGTATGGTTAAGAATTTTAAAAAGGGATTCAAAGTTTGTGATTTTGGGGTTAAGATGTCCCCTGTACGTTTGGTCACTTTGTGCACTAGGGAGTGGCCTACTTTGGTTGCGGCATGGCCGCCACGTGGCAGTTTGGATCCAACTCTGGTACAGCGCTTACACGTGGCTGTATCAGGTAGGCCTGAACTTTACGGCCAGTTTCCTTATATTGATTGTTGGAGACAGGCCGTAAATGACTCGCCAAAATGGCTCCGGACATGCCACGAGGAACAGTGTCGCCTCATGGTAGCTAGGACTTGTTCGTCCACTAGGGCTGGTGTTAGGCCCATTTTGGACACGCCCCCTGAGTCCGAGATCCCTTTGCCGCCCCCTTACTTTCCGGTAAGAGGAAGTGACGCAAATACAGGAAGTCCTGTAACCCTTCCCTCATTACCCTCATCCACTTCCGCTTCCTCCTCCAGTACAGGATCCACCCCCCCTCGTACTAAATCTCCCCTTCCGGAACCAGAACCCACCCCCATTAGAAACGAATATCCTGATTTGGCGCCACTTCAGACTTCCGGTCAAGCTTCATCTAGCTCGGCCCGAAGTGTTCTATTCACTACCTTTTCCCAAAACCAACCTCCCACATCCCCATACCCTATATCTCCCCGACCGGAACCCATGACTGACGCTTCCCTACGTAGCCCCATCCAAACCCGACAGTTGACTGGTGCCCAACAATTAAAGCACTATCAGATGCCTCTTCGCTTAAATCCCGGGTCAGCTTATATCGATGCCGCAGGTCAAATGGCACACGCTGACCCTGTCTTCGTATATGTCCCTTTCACCACTACCGACCTTTTAAACTGGAAGACCCATAATTCCTCGTATACTGAGAAACCACAAGCCATGACTGATCTGTTCACCTCAATAGTACAGACACATAATCCGACATGGGCTGATTGCCAGCAGTTATTAATGACTTTATTTAACAATGAGGAAAGGACAAGAATAAATCAAGCAGCCATTAAAGCATTAGAGGATAGAGCCCGTGCTTTGAACCAAGCTAATCCAGCAGCATGGGCCGCAACACATTATCCCAACACTGATCCCGATTGGAACGTAAATGGTGCTGATATGGTTCAACTCAGAGCCTATAGAGACGCTATAATTGCTGGCATGAAAGCCGGAGGAAAGAAAGCCATTAACATGTCGAAGACAGTTGAGGTGATCCAGAAAAGCGATGAAGCGCCCAGTGTCTTTTATGACCGATTATTGGAGGCGTACCGCTTGTACACCCCCTTTAATCCGGAAGACGCAGACAATTCCCGAATGGTTAACTCCGCCTTTGTCAGCCAAGCTTACGGAGATATTAAGCGCAAGCTACAAAAGTTAGAAGGGTTTGCAGGTATGTCAATCTCCCAACTAATGGAGGTAGCTAATAAGGTCTATATGAATAGGGAAACAGAAAGCAAGAAAGAGGAGGAGCGCAAGATGCGTAAAAAGGCTGATATGCTAGCGGTAGCGATCGCAGGCGTAGATAAACGGGGCCCAGATAGAGGCAATAATAGATGAAGTAGGGAGCCTTTGAGTAGGGATCAGTGTGCGTATTGCAAGGAAGAAGGGCATTGGAGGAACGAATGTCCGCAAAGAGAGCAGTACGAGAGAGACCAACCCAGGGCAGGCTACGGAAACTTTAGAGGCAGAGCGAGAGGTAGAGGAGGTCCCGGAGGGAGTAATGGTTATAGAGGGAGTAATGGGAACAGAGGAAGTGTTAGGGAAGACAGGTATATTCCAGCAGCGCAAAGGTCTCGCGATAGAGAAGGTAGGGACTTTGTAGGATTGGCTGACACGGTCATGGAGGACTATTGATACCGACCGGGCTCCATCCCCCTTGGTCGAGCGGAGCCTATGGTCGATGTATCAATAGGGGGGAAAAGGAGTGCGTTCATGATCGACACTGGTGCTGAACATTCAGTGGTGACTAATCTAGTTGCTCCTCCATCTGGAAGGACTATTACTGTGATAGGAGCAACTGGAAGAAGTGCTGAAAGACCGGTTCTTAAAAGTCGACTCTGTACATTGGGAGGCCACGTAGTAAAACACCAATTCCTTTATATGCCTGAATGTCCAGTCCAATTGCTGGGACGTGATATGCTATCCAAATTACAAGCGCAGATTACGTTCCTACCAGATGGAACAACATCTTTAAAGTTTAATGGACCTTCAGGTATTATGACTTTATCCGTACCAAAGGAAGAAGAGTGGCGACTTTATACAGTGTTGACTAGCCAAAACCCTAGGAGTGATGAGACATTGTTTAACATACCAGGAGTTTGGGCAGAGAACAACCCACCAGGACTGGCCCGCAATATTCCACCAATAAAAATTGAACTGAAACATGGGGTTTATCCAGTGAGCCTAAGACAATATCACATTCCGCAGAAGGCTAAGAAGAACATCCAATCCTATCTGGATAAGTTCATACGGTATGGTATCCTAAAATTCTGTACTTCCCCCTGGAACACCCCATTGCTGCCTGTTCAAAAGCCCGGCACAGATGAGTATCGACCTGTGCAGGACTTAAGAGCAGTCAATGATGCGGTTGTTAGCATACATCCAGTTGTACCCAATCCATATAACCTGCTTGCTTTAATTCCGGGCGGGGCTACTTACTTCACAGTCTTAGATCTCAAAGATGCCTTCTTTTGCCTCCGAATTGCCGCAGAAAGTCAATGTATTTTCGCTTTCCAATGGGAGAACGCTGTAACGGGCTCAAAACGCCAAATGACTTGGACAAGACTGCCCCAAGGGTTTAAAAATTCACCTACCCTATTTGGTTCAGCCCTAAGTCAAGATCTATTGGATTTCGAGTCCATCCCAGGAGAGTGTGTATTGTTACAATATGTAGATGACTTGTTGATAGCAGCAGTTACAAAAGAAATCTGTCAGCAAGCAACGCACGATCTACTACACATTCTCTGGAAGGCAGGATACAAGGTGTCTAGAAAGAAGGCTCAGTTGTGTTTGCCAACTGTCAAGTATCTAGGATTCCATATCTCTGAAGGTCAAAGAATAATGGGGCCAGAGAGAAAAGAAGCTGTCTGCCAAATACCAATACCCAAGAATAGAAGACAAGTGCGAGAATTCTTGGGGGCAGCAGGCTTCTGTAGGATATGGATTCCCAGTTATGCGATACTAGCAAAACCTCTGTACGCAGCTATCAAAGGTACAGAGCACGACCCCTTCTTATGGACCCAAGAACAGCAAACGGCATTTGAAGATGTGAAGAAGGCTTTGATGAGTGCCCCAGCATTAGGTCTACCTGATCACACACGACCATTCTACTTATATGTACACGAGCAAAGAAGAATGGCTGTGGGAGTATTGACACAGTACTTGGGATCATGGCAAAGACCTGTTGCCTACATGTCTAAGCAACTGGATGCAGTGGCCAGCGGACTTCCACCTTGTCTAAGAGCCGTAGCTGCAGCCGCCCTGCTAGTAGCTGAAGCCGATAAACTCACTCTGGGTCAAGAACTTTATGTACGAGTCCCACATGCAGTACAGACGTTGTTGGATTACAAAGGAAATCATTGGTTTAGTAATAGCCGTATGACCAAGTATCAAGCAATGTTGTGTGAAAACCCAAGAGTGCATTTAGAGACTGTAAACACCTTAAATCCAGCTACCCTTTTGCCACAACCTACTGAAAGTCAACATGATTGTTTGGAAGTAATGGATGAAGTATTCTCAAGTAGACCAGATCTTCGTGATTTTCCCATCCAGAACCCCGATGTTCAATATTACACCGACGGCAGTAGTTATGTGAAAGAAGGGATCCGCTATGCAGGATATGCAGTGACAACAATAGACAAGGTGATAGAAGCTCGGCCACTGGCGAAAGGAACATCAGCACAAAAGGCAGAATTAATAGCACTAACACGAGCGTTACAATTGGCTGAAGGTTTAAGAGTAAATATCTATACGGCCTCTAAGTATGCGTTTTTAACCACTCATGCCCACGGAGCTTTGTATAAAGAAAGAGGACTACTGAATTCAGAAGGCAAAGAAATCAAGTACGCAGCTGAAATCCTACAACTATTGGAAGCAGTGTGGGAGCCGAAAGAAGTCGGTATCATACATTGTCGAGCGCATCTGAGAGGAGATGGTGATGTAACCAAGGGAAATCGGATGGCAGATAGTGCAGCTAAGCGTGCTGCTGAATCAGGAAGACAGGAGTATGTAGGGCATATAGCTGCTCTTATACCAACTCCACTGTCCCAATGGACTCCAGTTTATACAGCTCAAGAAGAGGAGTGGTTAAAGACTGAACCGGGAAAGTATCTGGAGAACAAGTGGTATCAGCTAGAAGATGGAAGAATAGTTATACCAGCATCGCTAGCGGTAGAAATTGTCCAAAATTATCACAACGGGACACATTCTGGGAGAGACAGTACTGAAGAATCTCTTAGAAAACATTTCTACATACCAAGATTGTCCAACTTGACTCAGGCCATTGTACGCAGATGTGTAACGTGTGCTAAGAATAATGCAAGACAAGGACCAGTAAAGCCACCAGGAGTTCAGTTTATGGGGGGACTCCCCATGTCCGATCTACAAATAGACTTTACAGTGATGCCTAAATCGGGTGGACATCGTTACCTGCTGGTAATTGTGTGCACCTATTCAGGCTGGGTAGAAGCATGTCCTACTCGTACAGAGAAAGCAGGAGAAGTTGTGAGATTCCTGCTACGAGAAATAATACCCCGATATGGACTACCCTGTTCTATAGGATCGGACAATGGTCCAGCTTTTGTTCACCAGTGCCTACAACAACTGACTCATATGCTTGGTATAAAGTGGAGGCTTCATACTGCATATAGACCCCAGAGTTCTGGTAAGGTAGAGAGAATGAATAGAACTATAAAGAACCAGTTGGCTAAAATGTGTCAGGAAACCCAACTTAAGTGGAACGTTCTCTTACCCATAGCTTTATTGCGAATCCGCAGTACCCCTACCAGAAGGATGGGCCTCTCTCCTTTTGAAATCATGTATGGGCGACCACCTCCCGTACTTGGTAACTTAAGGGGGGACTTGAGTCAGTTGGGAGAAGGAATTACCCGGCAGCAGGTTGTAGAGTTGGGTAAGACTATGGAGGAGGTACAGAAATGGGTACAAGATAGATTACCTGTGAATATTTATCCCCCTGTTCATAGTTATCATCCAGGAGATCAAGTGTGGATTAAAGAGTGGAATAATGTACCGTTAGGGCCCAAGTGGAGAGGTCCTTATGTTGTTCTTTTGTCTACCCCTACAGCAATAAAAGTAGCAGAAGTGACTCCGTGGATACATCACTCCAGGGTTAAACCAGCAGCAGTCGATTCTTGGCAAGTTACAGCAGATCCAGAGAATCCCTGCAAGATCCGGTTAAAACGCACTACTCAGTCGGAGTAACGAGGAATTATTGTGGATTACAAATTTTATTGTTACAGGTGTGAGTGAGAAGGCCATAATAAAGCCTGTCCGCTTACCATCACATAGTGTATAAGCCAGGAAAGTCTCGAAGGGACACCTGTGAAGATGAGCAGAACTCCATTCCCTGCAGCCCCTCACATCCTGGAAGCTGAGGCGCCATCGCACGGACGAAGACTGAGGATGACGGCGAAAGATGTGCTTTTGATAGTGTTTATTTATATGTGTTTTTATATTCAGGAAGGTAGAGGTACCGACACTCCTAGCTGTGAGGTATGCATTAAGACTACGAGAACAGGTAACCATATTTCCCAAACCCTAATTTGGCATTCACAATACGAATGTAAAGGAGATGTATCGAGATGTAGATACTTAAATATAGATTATAGTGTGTGCCATTTAGGAGTAGGAGAACCTAAGTGCTTCAGTCCGGAGTATCAGCCTCGTACAATTTGGTTGACTCTCAGGAATGGAGATCCTCAGGGGACCCTAATTAATAAAACGGTGTTAGAATCCGTACATTCTTCGGGTGTTCTGCTATTTGATGCGTGTAAAGCGATATCGAGTGGTAGAAAGCCGTGGAATGTATGTGGGGATCTTAGATGGGAGAGGACGTATGGGTCTAACGATAAATATATTTGTCCCAGTAGCAAAAATAAATATGTAAGTCCTAGATGCCCAAATAGAGATTATAACTTTTGCCCATATTGGTCTTGTGTGGGGTGGGCAACTTGGGGACAGACAGTAGACAAAGACATGATAGTGACTAAGTTGCCGACTAGCCCTTATTGTAAGTCTATGGAATGCAACCCAGTCCATATACTCATTAATAACCCCGACAAGTTCTTAGATAAGTATGGAAATTTATTTGGGTTTCAAATATACGGGACGGGTTTAGATCCTGGGACATTATTGTTTATAGGAATAGAGACTGATACGGTATCCTCCCAGACTCATCAAGTATACCATTCCTTTTACGAAGAGATGAGTATAGATAATAAGATCCCCCATAATGCTAAAAACCTGTTCATCGATTTAGCTGAAAGTATTGCCGGTAGTCTTAATGTTACCAACTGCTATGTGTGTGGAGGTACTAACATGGGAGACCAATGGCCTTGGGAAGCAAAGGAGGTAATGTCCGGTTCTGAGGCAGTTGACCAATTAATATCTACACAAGCCGATTATCATATGAGTGTTAGAGGTAAATCTGAGTGGAGATTAAAGACCTCCATCATAGGTTATGTTTGCATAGCAAGGAAAGGAATAATGTATAATACTTCTGTAGGAGAATTAACTTGTCTAGGGCAAAAAGCTTATGATGATGATACAAAGAATACAACTTGGTGGTCGGCTTCAAATGTCTCAGAACCATCTAACCCGTTTGCTAGATATGCCAATTTAAAGGATGTGTGGTTTGATCTATCCATCACATCTACTTGGAGAGCCCCAGCAAATTTGTACTGGATCTGTGGTAAGAAAGCCTATTCGGAGCTGCCACAGGACTGGGAAGGGGCATGTGTGTTGGGTATGCTCAAACCATCCTTCTTCTTGTTACCGATTGAAACAGGTGAGACTTTAGGTGTTAAAGTGTATGATGTGAATCATAGGAAGAAAAGGGGACCCATAGAGATAGGCGCCTGGGAAGATGATGAATGGCCTCCCCAGCGTATTATAGATTACTATGGGCCAGCCACGTGGGCTGAGGATGGTACCTTTGGTTATAGAACCCCTATTTATATGCTCAACCGTATTATAAGATTACAGGCGGTGGTTGAGATTATCACAAATGAGACATCACAAGCGCTCAATCTTCTAGCGAAGCATAACACCAGGATGAGGACAGCAGTCTACCAAAATAGATTAGCCTTGGATTACCTTTTGGCAGTAGAGGGAGGTGTATGTGGGAAGTTTAACCTAAGTAATTGCTGTCTTCAAATAGATGACGAAGGGCAAGCAATAGCTGAGCTTACTAGCCATATGGTTAAACTAGCGCATGTGCCTACTCAGGTATGGAAAGGGTAAAATCCAAGTAGTTGGTTTGGTAGCTGGTATGAGTGGTTTGGAGGGCTTAAGGCAGTGGTAGGTGGAGTCCTACTGATTTTACTGTTGTGTCTACTCCTACCGTGTCTTATACCCTTAGTAGTTAGGTCTGTGCAAAGCCTGATAGGAAGTATAGCAGAGAGGAAGGCTGCTGCACAGATAATGGCGATATATAAGTATAAGGCTCTAGATCAGGGAGAACCAATGCAAGAAGATGAATGTTGAAGATTCACATCATAAGATAAGTCTGGTCTGGTTCATGGTAACCTGAGGTATATGCAAACCAAGGTTAAGTGATGCCTCAAGTAATTGTGAAATATCAGAGGCATCAAAGGGGGGAATGTGATGTAATTCCAGTAAAATACAAGTTTAACAGGCTAAGATTGCCACAAGGCATATGTATGTATATGTGTTTGTAGTATCAGTTAGTTAATTACACGTAGCTAAGATACTGTCATCACTGTACTGACCAGGTGCAGGAATGTAAGAACTGGAATTACGCGTCCCTCTCCTTTGTATCAGATGAGCCACGTGGTTAGACCGGATGGATGAGTTTAGACTCTATTCATTAAATAGGTTAAGGGTATGTGTGGGTGTAGTTAATTGTGGGAGGAGCTACAGTGCTATATAAGGAATGTACTCTATGTATTCAGTACTCAGACTTTGCTGTATTTTGGTGACGCTAGTCCCTCTGAGTCCCGATCGGTGATCCAATAAAGAATCTCTTCCTTCCTGAAGAAACCTGTGTCCATCTCTCTGTGCTTGGCTTCCGTCAGTTTCTCCGGTATCAATGTGAGATTAACGGGTGTAATGTGTAAGAGGCACACAGGGGTGATATACAGACATTTGGGGTTAATGAGATGGGACGCAAAATGAAAGGGGCGGGTTAGAAACTTGGGGAAGGTACAAGTGAGGAGTTTGGAAAGGAGGAGTGTGATGTGTAACAGTTGTGAAGGTCATTGAAGGGTGATGGGGAGGCAAGGTGTGACAGAAAGAGGAGATAATGTGGAAACACATAGGGTGGTGTAAAGACACAAGTGGTGGAGGATGGTGAAAAGGGCACAAAGGAGGTGGAGGAATCTCAAAGATTAATAAAATAAATTAAATTAAAAAAAAAAAAGCAAAACACTTGCACCGTATAAATACACCTCTCAATGTCATGACACTGGTTTAAATTACACTCATCATTTACACAGACACACACTCTGAGACATATTTCTAATGCACTCATCATTTACACATGCTTAGACACCCCTGCTTCACACTTACACCCCTCACAATTGCACTCTTAAAATCATGCACACACAATCAGATGTACTCCTGTATTCACATATAGACACTCCATATAACTCTTTACCTGAATTCATACAGACTCTACACACTAATGTATTTTTGTATTCGTACCGTAAAACTTCTCTGTATTTACACACACAGGCCCTCGATACAAATACATCCCAGCATTCACAGATGCTCAGCATAAAAACACTCTTAGATTCACATGTCTACATTCCACACAGATACACCCTACTGCATAACACTGTATTCACACTCTTATACTAGATGCAAAAAACCACTACACATATGGTACTTTTGATACCGGAGAAACTGACGGAAGCCAAGCACAGAGAGATGGACACAGGTTTCTTCAGGAAGGAAGAGATTCTTTATTCGATTCACCGAACGGGACTCAGAGGGACTAATGTCACCAAAATACAACAAGATCTGAGTCCCGGACAATAGTGTAGGCTCCTTATATAGGCATGTAACTCCTCCCATACTAAGCTCCACCCACACATACTCTTACCCAATCAATCGAACAAGAACTAACTTCCTGTTTGACCGCATGGCTTGCCCAGCACAATGGAGGAAGGGAATACTACATCCGGTATTCTCGCACATGCTCCGTACACTACTGATTGTATCTTTGCCACGTGCAACCAACCGACCGATACACCAGTATATGCACGTACACATGCCACGTGGTAATCTCGGCCTACTAAATTTATTTTTACCGAGATTCCACCACATTCCCACCTTTGATGCCTCTGATATTTTCACAATTCCGGAGGCATCACTTAACCATAGTTTGCATATACCTCAGGTTGCCATGAACCAGACCAGACTTTGCGATCAATGACATGAATCCCTCAACATTCCTCTTCCTGCACTGGTTCTCCCTGATTTAGAGCCTCATATCTATATATGGCCATTATCTGTGCAGCAGCCTTTCTCTATGCTATATTTTCTATAATGCCCTGCACAGACCTAACTACCAAAGGAACAAGACATGGTAGGAGAAGACACAGCATTAAGATTAGCATGACTCCACCTACCAATGCCTTAAGTCCTCCAAACTGCTCATACCAATTACCAAACCAACTACTTGGATTATACCCTTTCCATACCTGAGTAGGCACATGCGCTAGTTTAACCATATGGCTAGTAAGCTCAGCTATTGCTTGCCCTTCATCATCTATTTGAAGACAGCAATTGCTTAGGTTAAACTTCCCACATACACCTCCCTCTACTGCCAATAGGTAAACGGCTGTCCTCATCCTAGTATTATGCTTCGCTAGGAGATTGAGCGCTTGTGATGTCTCATTGGTAATTATCTCAACCACTGCCTGTAACCTTATAATATATGAGCATATATATTGGGGTTCTATATCCAAAAGTACCATCCTCTGCCCATGTAGCTGGCCCATAATAATCTATAATACGCTGGGGAGGCCATTCATTATCTTCCCAGGTACCTATCTCTAGGGGGCCCCTTTTCTTCCTATGATTCACATCATATACTTTAACTCCCAAAGTCTCTCCTGTTTCAATAGGCAACAAGAAGAAGGATGGTTTGAGCATACCTAACACACATGCCCCTTCCCAGTCCTGTGGTAACTCCGAATAGGCTTTCTTACCACAGATCCAGTACAAATTTGCCGGGGCTTTCCAACTAGATGTGATAGATAGATCAAACCACACGTCCTTTAAATTGGCATAACTTGCAAACGGGTTAGGTGGTTCTGAAACATTTGAAGCCGACCACCAGGTTGTATTCTTTGTATTATCATCATAAGCTTTTTGCCCTAGACAAGTTAATTCTCCTACAGATGTATTAAACATTATTCCTTTCCTTGCTATGCAAAAATAACCTATAATGGAGGTCTTTAATCGCCACTCAGATTTACCGCTAACACTCATTTGATAATCGGCTTGAGAAGATATTATTTGTTCAATTGTCTCAGAACCAGAATACATTACCTCCTTTGCTTCCCAGGGCCATTGGTCTCCCATGTTAGTACCTCCACACACATAGCAGTTGGTCACATTAAGACTACCAGCAATACTCTCAGCTAGATCAATAAAAAGGTTAATAAAAAGGTTTTTAGCATTATGGGGGCTCTTATTTTCTACACTCATCTCTTCATAAAAAGAATGGAAAACCTGATGAGTTTGGGATGCTACGGTATCGGTCTCTATCCCTATAAATAATATTGTCCCAGGATCCAAACCCGTCCCATATATCTGAAACCCAAATAAGTTTCCGAACCTATCTATAAATTGTTCAGGATTATTAATAAGTATATGGACTGGGTTACACTCCATAGACTTACAATATGGTTTGGTAGGCAACTTAGTAACAATCATATCCCTATCTACTGTCTGTCCCCAAGTTGCCCACCCCACACAAGACCAATATGGACAATAATTATAATCCCTATCTGGGCATTTTGGATTTACGTACTTGTTTTTACTACTGTGACAAATATACTTATCATTAGACCCATACGTTCTCTCCCACTTAAGATCCCCGCATACATTCCACGGTTTTCTACCACTTGATATCGCCTTACATGCATCAAATAGCAGAACACCCGAAGAATGTACGGTTTCTAATACTGTTTTATTTATTAGGGTCCCCTGTGGGTCTCCATTCCGGAGGGTCAACCAAATTGTACGGGGTTGATACTCTGGATTGAAGCACTTAGGTTCGCCTACTCCTAAATGGCATACACTATACTCTATACCTAAGTATCTACACCTAGATACATATCCTTTACACTCATATTGTGAATGCCAAATAAGGGTCTGGGAAATATGATTACCTGTTATAGTAGTCTTAATGCAAACCTCACAGCTAGGTGTGTCGGTACCTCTACCTTCCTGAATAATTAAAATCACAAAAATATACATTATCAAAAGCATTTCTTTCGACGTTTTCATCCTCAGTCTTCGTCCGTGCGATGGCACCTCAGCTTCCAGGATGTAAGGGCTGCAAGGAATGGAGTTCTGCAGGTCCTCTCTTCCCTTCACAGAGGTCCCTTCAAGACACCCTGGCTATGACACGTGGGTAAGTGGTCAGGCTTTATTATGGCCGTCAAAACACTCACTTGCTGATCTCTTTAAACACACTTGAAATCCCGATATCTCCTCGTCACTCCGACTGAGTCGTGCGCTTTAACCGTATCTTGCAGGGATTCTCTGGATCTGTTGTAGCTTGCCAAGAATCTACTGCTGCTGGTTTAACCCTGGAGTGATGAATCCACGGAGTCACTTCAGCCACCTTTATAGCTGTAGGGGTAGACAAAAGAACAACATAAGGATCCCTCCACTTAGGCCCTAACGGTACACTGTTCCACTCTTTAATCCATACTTGATCTCCTGGATGATAACTATGAACAGGGGGATAAATATTCACAGGTAATCTATCTTGTACCCATTTCTGTACCTCCTCCATAGTTTTACCCAACTCTACAACCTGCTGCCGGGTAATTCCTTCTCCCAACTGACTCAAATCCCCCCTTAAGTTACCAAGTACAGGAGGTGGACGCCCATACATGATTTCAAAAGGTGAGAGACCCATCCTTCTGGTAGGTGTACTACGAATACGCAACAGAGCTATGGGCAAAAGAACATTCCACTTAAGCTGAGTCTCTTGATGTCAGGGTACCTGTAGTCTCTACCTCTGATAAGAGGAGAGACTTAGACGTTTTTCCTTTCAGAAGGGCTGTTTCCCCCGTTCCTCGCGGTTCCCTCGGTCGTTTACACGCCGGCCGCGAGGGATCCACGTCCTTTTATGACGCGACGCTCAGTAGCCGACGTCATGACGTCAATCCTGCTCGACCTGTCAGTCAAGCCCTGAACACTAATCAGGACTCGTCGGGGGTGTGATTACCTCCTAGAACCGGGGTATTTAAAAGAGCTTCCCGCATTTGCTCATTGCCCTGTCGTGGTTCTAGCCTGTCTAGTCACTCAGTGCGCTTGTATTTCTATTGTCTCTTTGGTTCTGACCCGGCTTGTTTGTATTACCCTGCTCATCTCTGTTATCCTTTGACCCGGCTTGTCTCTCGCTTACCTGTCTTCTCGTTCCCTCGACCTCGGCTTGTCTCTGACCATTCTCTACTTAGTCCTTACGTTAGTCCGGCCATTCTAAGGTCCGGTATACGTACCTACTACTCTTTGTACTCTGCGTGTTGGATCCCTGTCCCGATCCTGACATTACGACAGGGCCAATGGATCCTGCAGGTACAAATAGTCAGCTTGGTCCTTCCGATCCTAGGTTTGACGCCATGGAACACAGAATGGACCAGATGGCCCTAGCGCTACAGGCGTTATTATCTCGTCCTAATAATCCACCAGAAGAGATGCGTAATAATTCTCTCTCCTGTAAGTTCAGGTCTAGAGGTAGCCACTGTAGGTGCCTCGTCCCGTATTACCCCACCTGTACGTTATGGTGGTTCTCCTGAGAAGTGTCGAGGTTTTTTAAACCAAATCAGTATCCACTTCGAATTACAACCCCGCTCCTATCCTACAGACATGGCGAAGGTTGGATTTATTATCACCTTACTCGTTGAGAAAGCTCTGAGATGGGCCAATCCGTTGTGGGAAAACGATAATCCGTTAGTATATAATTATAATGCCTTTGTAGCTGCTTTTAGAAGAACTTTTGACCCTCCTGGTAGAAAGGTCAATGCAGCTAGATTACTGTTGCGCCTTAGACAAGATAACCGAACACTTGTGGATTATGCACTAGAGTTCAGGTCCTTGGCGGCAGAAGTTAAGTGGAATGAACAGGCTTATATAGACGTATTTTTAAACGGATTATCAGATGTAATACTTGATGAGGTTGCTACTAGAGAACTTCCTGAGAATTTGGAGGATTTAATGTCTTTTATCTCTCGCATTGATGAACGCTTCAGAGAGAGGCAGAACACTCGAGATAGAACCTGTAGACCTTCCTTTAAACTAGCCCCCTCATTTCAAAGTCCTGAAACCAAAACCTCACCTTTTCCAGAACCTATGCAAATAGGCAATACTCGTCTCTCAGAAGAGGAGAGACAGTACAGGAGAAGGGAGGGGTTGTGTATGTACTGTGGAGTCAGAGGTCACTTACGCCTAAATTGTCCTAATCGCTCGGGAAACGCTCGCACCTAAGTTTCTCTAGAGGACAGGCCTTGGGTGTTTCTATTTTGTCCTCTACTCATAATTATAAAGATCACAGGCTTCTGCTACCCGTTTCTTTAACTTGGGAGAGGGGAGTAATAAAAACTGTGGCATTGATAGATTCCGGAGCTGCTGAGAGCTTTATCGACCAAGTTTTTGTTACTAAACACACTATCCCATCTCAGTTAAGGGAGACACCCTTGGCCGTTGAGGCCATAGATGGTAGACCTTTAGTTGAGCCTGTTATTTTTCGTGAAACCATACCCGTTAACTTAACTGTTGGTATCTTACACGAGGAAGACATATCTCTATTACTCATTTCATCTCCTTCTGTTCCCATAGTCCTGGGGTATTCTTGGTTAAAGAGACATAACCCTATTATTGATTGGGAATTAGGGGAAATAGTCTCATGGGGTCAGAGTTGTCAGGAGAGGTGTTTACAGAAAGTGTCACCGCTTTGCATAGTTAATACACCTACTAATTCTACCGACTCTACAGAAGTACAAATACCGCCACTGTACCTGGATTTAAAGGCGGTATTTGACAAAAAGAAGGCCGATACTTTACCTCCACACAGGTCCTTTGATTGTAAGATTAATCTACTTCCTGGTACTATGCCTCCCAGGGGCAATGTATACCCTTTGTCTACTAAAGAGAATTTAGTCCTAGAGGAGTATATTCGTGAAAACCTAGACAAAGGATTCATTAGGAGATCCTCCTCCCCTGCCGGGGCTGGGTTTTTTTTTGTTAAAAAGAAGGATGGCACGCTGAGACCTTGCATTGACTACCGAGGTTTGAACAAAATAACCATTAGAAATGCCTAACCGATTCCTTTGATTACCGAGCTCTTTGATCGTTTAAAGGGTTCCAAGATTTTCACCAAGTTGGATCTCAGAGGGGCATATAACTTGGTGAGAATTCAGCAGGGTCACGAGTGGATGACGGCGTTCAACACTCGATATGGGCACTACGAATATACTGTAATGCCTTTTGGTCTCTGTAATGCACCGGCAGTATTTCAGGACTTGATCAATGAAGTTCTTAGGGAATTTCAACATGACTGTGTTATTGTATACCTGGATGATATACTTATACATTCTAGGGAGATTGAGACTCACCACAGACAAGTCAGAAGTGTTTTGCGCAAACTCCTTCAACATGGCTTGTACTGCAAATTGGAGAAATGTAGCTTTGATCAATCCCAGACAAACTTTCTTGGTTATGTGATTTCTGGGAAGGGTTTAAGATGGATCTGGATAAACTCCAGTCCATTTTAGATTGGCCCTTACCTAAGGGTCTCAAGGCCATTCAGAGGTTTATTGGATTCTCTAATTATTATAGGCGCTTCATTAAGGGATACTCTTCAATTATTGCTCCTATCACCAATATGACCAGACAGGGGGCTGACACTAAGAATTGGTCTACTGAAGCGCTTCTTGCTTTCAAAACTCTCAAGGAACTTTTTGCCTCTGCACCAATTTTAGTTCACCCTGATACTACTCTGCCTTTCCTACTCGAAGTAGACGCCTCAGAGACGGGTATAGGTGCTATCCTGTCCCAAAGGTTAGGTGTGGATAAACCATTACATCCATGTGGTTTTTTTTCCAAAAAACTATCAGGTCCGGAGAGCAGATATGACATTGGTGACAGGGAACTACTAGCGGTTATCATGGCTTTAAAGGAATGGAGACATTTATTGGAAGGGACCTTACATCCTGTTACTATTTTGACGGACCACAAGAACTTGTCCTATATTGGGGAGGCCAAGCGATTGTCCTCCAGGCAAGCTCGTTGGTCTTTATTCCTCACTCATTTCAATTACGTACTCACTTATAGACCTGGTTCTAAGAATTCTAAAGCCGATGCTTTGTCTCGCCAATATGAACCTTCTACTGTATCTGAGCCAGTTTTGTCTTCTATAGTTCCCAAGTGCAATATTATCGCCAACACACGTCTTAAAATTCATTCTCCGCTGCTTGACCAGATCATGAAGTTGCAACATCTGGCACCTAGACAGACTCCTGTGGCAAGACACTTCGTTCCTCCTGAACTCCAACTGGAGCTCTTACAGTGTTTTCACGAAAGTAAGGTGGCTGGGCATCCTGGCATTCGCAAGACATATTCCTTGATCTCTAAAGATTTCTGGTGGCCTTCTTTACGGAAGGATATTAAGGATTTCATAGGAGCGTGTGAGGTCTGTACTAAGACTAAGCAACCTCATACTCTTCCATGTGGTCTATTACATCCCTTGGGCATTCCAGAGAGACCATGGTCCTGTTTGGCCATGGACTTTATTGTGGATTTGCCTATTTCTAAAAGACAGACTGTTATTCTCACGGTGGTCGATAGGTTTACTAAGATGGCTCATTTCATGCCTTTACCTAAACTTCCAACTTCTCCTGAATTGGCGGAAATATTCGCTAAAGAAATTTTTCGCTTACATGGGATACCTTCCGAAATTATTTCTGATAGAGGTTCCCAATTTGTTTCACGTTTCTGGAGATCCTTCTGTTCTCAACTAGGCATCAAATTGAATTTTTCTTCTGCCTATCACCCTCAGTCTAACGGAGCTGCTGAACGTACCAATCAAAAAATTTAACAATATTTGCGTTGTTTTGTTTCCGAACATCAGGACGATTGGGTCGGTTTGATTCCTTGGGCAGAGTTCGCACACAATAATCTTGTTTGTGATTCTACTCGTTCTAGCCCCTTTTTCATGAATTATGGCTTTCATCCTTCCATTCTTCCTTCGGTCTCTCCTTCCCAAGGGGTACCGTCGGTTGATGTTCATGTTGCCAATCTGAGGAAGTTGTGGGATCAGACTCGACAAATTCTCCTACATAATTCCATGTTGTTCAAGAAACACGCTGATAAGCGCAGAAGGGCGGCTCCAGTTTTTGTTCCTGGTGATAGGGTATGGTTGAGTACAAAAAACATTCGTTTAAAGGTTCCTTCTATGAAATTCGCTCCTCGTTACATTGGTCCTTACAGGGTCCTGACTCGTATTAACCCGGTTGCGTATCGCCTAGTACTTCCATCTGCCTTACGCATCCCTAACTCCTTTCATGTTTCCTTGCTGAAACCGCTAATTTGCAACAGATTTTCCTCTACTGTTTCCTCTCTTCGCTCTGTTCAGGTTGAGGGTCAGGAGGAATACGAGATCAACTCCATCATCGATTCTCGAGTCTCTCGGGGGAGGTTACAGTATCTTGTCGACTGGAAGGGATATGGTCCTGAGGAGAGGACTTGGGTACCTCAGGAGGATGTACATGCTCCTCGTCTCCGCAGGGCTTTTCACTCCCGCTTTCCATCTCGTCCCGGTTACTTCCGCCCGGTGGGCGTTTCTGAGAGGGGGGGTACTGTCAGGGTACCTGTAGTCTCTACCTCTGATAAGAGGAGAGACTTAGACGTTTTTCCTTTCAGAAGGGCTGTTTCCCCCGTTCCTCGCGGTTCCCTCGGTCGTTTACACGCCGGCCGCGAGGGATCCACGTCCTTTTATGACGCGACGCTCAGTAGCCGACGTCATGACGTCAATCCTGCTCGACCTGTCAGTCAAGCCCTGAACACTAATCAGGACTCGTCGGGGGTGTGATTACCTCCTAGAACCGGGGTATTTAATAGAGCTTCCTGCATTTGCTCATTGCCCTGTCGTGGTTCTAGCCTGTCTAGTCACTCAGTGCGCTTGTATTTCTATTGTCTCTTTGGTTCTGACCCGGCTTGTTTGTATTACCCTGCTCATCTCTGTTATCCTTTGACCCGGCTTGTCTCTCGCTTACCTGTCTTCTCGTTCCCTCGACCTCGGCTTGTCTCTGACCATTCTCTACTTAGTCCTTACGTTAGTCCGGCCATTCTAAGGTCCGGTATACGTACCTACTACTCTTTGTACTCTGCGTGTTGGATCCCTGTCCCGATCCTGACACTTTGCAGAAGTGGCCAAAATAGTAAAAAACAAACAGTTATCATTTAGTAATTATTAAAAAAAAAAAGAAGGAAGATAGACAGATCTATAAGATTAGGCAGAAAGAGTGTAAGTCAGTTATAACAGCTCCCAAATCCCACACAGAAGAGAAAATAGCGCAGTCAGTAAACAAAGGGGACAAAACATGTTTTAGATACATAAATGAGAAAAGGAAAGCAAAACAAGGATTAGTTAGATTAGAAACAAAAGAAGGAAGGTATGTAGAAGAAGATAAAGGTGTAGCTGACTGCCTCAATTAATATTTTTGTTCAGTATTTATAGATGAAAATGAAGGAAGGGGACCTCAGTTAGGCAAAAGGACAAATTGGTCATTTGTTACATGTGAGTTTACAGGGGAAGAAGTTATTTTTCAACTGTCAAAAGTAAAGACAAATAAGTCAATGGGGCCTGATGGAAGGCAAAGTTATTGGTGTACTAGCAAAACCATTAACGGATTTATTTAAGCAATAATTATTAACAGGGGTAGTACCAGAAGATTGGAAGTTAGCAAACGTTGTGCCATTCACAAGAAAGGTAGTAGGGAGGAGTCGGGCAACCATAGGCCAGTAGGGATGTGCATGGGCAAAACAATTGGTTTGGTGCAGTTCGGAAATTTATGTAAGTAAAAAAATGTGTCTGCTTCGGCAATTCGGACCAATGGCATTCGGTTCGAATCGGAACTGACGAATGGCATTTGTTCAGACATTCAGCATTCAGGCATGCGGCATTCGGGCATTCATTTCGGGAATTTGGCAGTCCGGCATGTCATTCCTTTCAGGCATTCGGCAGTTCAGAATGTCGTTTGTTTCGAAAAAAAAAAACTTTTGTGTGTTTTTTTCTTAAACAGCAATGTTTAACAATGACTAGTGGACCACAGCAGAACCCAGACCACTTAATCTTAAAGAAGTGGTCTGGGTTTAGTTAATAATTAGTAATGTTAGTTTAGTATATATACAATTTACTAAATTATATTTTTACTGCACAGATGCACTACAGCCAATCAGGGAGCACTACCAGCATGCAACACTTCTGCACACTATATAATCCCACCCCTATGACACCATCTTTGTGGAGAGTTTAAGAGCAGAGTGTGAGAGGAGAGAGAGTGAGCAGAGCATGAGAGCAGAGTGTGAGAGAAGAGAAAGCAATTTGTGTGTGAACAAGCAAGTGAGTGTGTGTGAGAGAGGGGAGAATGTGAGGAGGACGTGGATGAACCATTATGGTTTCTTTTGTTTTATTAATTATTTATTTAAATTAAATAACAGAAAACTAAAAAACACAAAATTATTCACTGTAGCAAAGTCACAGTGCAGCAGAGAGACACCCTGGCAATCAGGCTACCTGGCAAACGCTAAAAAACACAAAATTAATCACAGCAGTAAAGTCACAGTGCAGCACAGAGACACCCTGGCAATCAGACTACCTGGCTTGCACAGCCACATACCCTCTCACTCCCTCCCCCATTCAAAAAAAGAAACAAAACGCAGAAGAAAAAAAGGCAAAACTCTTTCTCTCTATCTGGAACCAACACTTAAAAGCAAGTAAAGTACAATACATGTAATGTAATTTATGTCTCTCAGTCTCTTGTGCTATCACAACTAGTCTGGTCACATGAATGCAAGCCAACACCCTAACAGCCTGATTTATATACTATCCCACCTTAATGACTCTGTGTGTCTTCATTGGCCAAGTGTCAGAGACAAAACCACCATTAATTGGCTGTCCTCTAACATCAATCACAAAAATTTGCTCATTTCATTGGACAGGGAAAAGTGAAACCGGATTGGGCAAGCAAGCATTATATTGTACAAAAGGAATTAGCTTATTAGCCAAGATTCCTGTCATCATTCACGTAATTTTCCAACCCTCTCTCTTGTTTTGCCACTTGTCAGAAACCCGAATCACTTCGGAGCTTCGGCACTTACGAACTACCGAGCTTCGGCAGTTTGGAACTTCGGCATCCGAATGTCCAAATGGCATGAAATTAGTTCATATGTACATTTGGAACGACACAAATTGCACATGTCTATAGGCCAGTAAGCCTTACTTCAGTAATGAGGAAAGTAGTGAAAACCATGTTAAGGGATAGGATTGTTGAACATCTAAAATCACAAGGATTTCAAGATCAGAGACAACATGGGTTTACTTTCGGGAGATTATGCCAAACTAATCTTATTGATTTTTTTGATTGGTTAACTAAAATAATAGATCAGGGTGGTGCAGTAGACATTGCTTACCTAAATTTTAGTAAGGCTTTTGACACTGTTGCACATAGAACACTTGAACAATTGAACAATTGAGAACACTTGAACAATTGAGAACACTCAATAAACTGCAATCTTTAAGTTTGGTGTCACAAACACTCCTTACCCTGGACTATTGCCACAAACTCCTGGAGGATTGTGGAAGCTGGCCTCCTGCCCACCAACTACAGGCCATATACATTGTGCCAAACTCCCTATTTTCCCTTCTGTTTGCAAGACATTTCCCTCTTGGTTTATGGTATATAGTTTCCCGAACAGTAATACATTTCCCCAGTTCAGCAGTTACAATATACCGAACACTGACCACTCCTTGGCTCATTAACTACAAAGAAACCACAGACTTAAGTGCTCTCCCAGTGTGGCTGTCATTCATATAACCGAATAATTTGTGAAGGAGAAAACGGCGGCCATCTTGACGCACGAACACAGGCAGCGGGACTTGGTCATCGAGTGTCTGGAACTATAAGTCTAACACTCGACCTCGCGAACACCGGTAAAATCACACAAATGCCTGTTTCTTTCCACGACAAACCAGGAGAGCACTGTTCGGTAGGATTGTTCGCCCAAAAAAGGGCGAACAATTGCTACTTATGAGCCAGGGTAACCATTTGACAGTTTGTTCGTATGGAACTTCTGAAAGTGAACTAACGCTACTACTATTTCTCTGGAACTAATTTGGGCAGATGCCACATGTACAGCCTAAATTACTAAATGTCACGGTAATATACCCCAACACGCAAGATTAGTCCAGATAGTCTAGAGGCAAGAAAACAAGATACATCTTACCGGACCTTAGAATGGCCGGACTAGATGAGGACAAGAAAAGACAGAGTCCAGAACAAGCCGAGGTCAAAGGGACAGAGAGACAGCGTAAACTAGAACAAGCCAAGGACTGGTACACAGGAGAGCAAACCGGCGAACAAGACAAGCAAGGATAAAGAGAAAGCGGAGTCAGGAACAAAGCCAAGATCTAGCACCAAAAAACCAACTGAATGATACAAGCACTAAAGGGAACTGAACAGAAACCACGATAGGGCAAGGTACTAAGGAACAGGTGAGTATAAATACCCTAGACTTCACTTTGATTGGCCCCTGTCATATCCACGCCCCCAAAACATGAGTGTATGGGGAATGTGGCATGACAGGGGCCAATGGGAGACCGTTTCAAATTTCGTCTCCCACTGTCCTTTAAGAGCGTGCCCGAGACACGCGGCGCGCTCTTAGAGTCAGGCGGGACACGTGACCGCTCCTCGCGGTCACTGCCCGCCTTCCTGATTTCGCCGTCGGATGAGCCGCGCGTGGCTCGTGCAGAAGCAGGACCGCGCGCGGCGAGAACAGAGGACCCTGGCCGGCCCCTGGAGAGGGTAAGTACCGCTACACTAAATTATCTCCCAGACACAGAGACTCCTGGTCAGGTTGTAGGAGTGTCCTGGGCATGTTGTGGGAGTGGTTTCCTATGTTCCTGCTGGAGACCCCTGCTGGGGGTCTGTGTATATAAGCTGGCCACTGAGCCATAATAAAACAGTCTTCTTGTACCCTTCATCAAGGCTTGGTTGATGATTGGGTAGCTCAGAGTTTTAATCACTGCCTCACTTGGGATTTTGGAGAACTACAGCAGATATACTCAGTCGGAGTATAGGAGATCCATTACATTTGGATTCCAATATTGTTGAAAGGGTAAGGCAGTGGCTGAGTGACAGGCAAAAGAGGGTTGTAATCAATGGAGTATATTCGAAGCATGGTCTTGTTACCAGTGGGGTACCTCAGGGACCTGTACTTGGACCCATTCTCTTCAATATTTTTATTAGTGATATTGCAGAGGGTCTTGATGGTAAGGTACAATGAGGGAAAAAAAGTATTTGATCCCTGCTGATTTTGAAGGTTTGCCCACTGACAAAGAAATTATCATTCTATAATTTTAATGGTAGTTGTATTTTTTATTTTTTTTATTCTTTATTTTGTTCACTCAGCAGGCGATAAAGAAAAGACAATACAATTCGTGGCCTAAATGCCCTAATCGGTCACACACATTAATAAAAACATTGTCACTGGCTGAAACATGGTGTCCCGCTGAGTGGGGTTTTTTTTTTTTTTTTTAAAGCAATAATATGTTCATCAACAAAACATTTCACCATCGGTTTGCTCCCTTGGCCCCTACATGTGATTTACGCTAGCGGCTGCTCGTATGTTGAGGTGCCCCAGGGAACAGGGGTGACCCCCTCCAAGGTTTCATTAGAATCATTTAACAGAACTATCTAGTGGGTGGGGAGGGGGGGTACTTGCGCCGGTGTGAACCTGGACGCAACTAGCTCTGTGTGGGCCAGTCTCAGGTGTGGTTAAGAACTGGTGATCACATCTTAATAGACAGTTAATAAGCAGCAACATAAAAAGAATTCAAACTATTTGTAACAAAGAACCGTGGGACGTAATGTCCATTTAGCAAAATAACATGGTTATAACTGAATATGCATAGTCACTGAATGTATCGGCGGGGTCTGTGGCATCCTGTAAGTCGGATTGTCCCTCATGTCGTGTTGCCCGCTAAGTTGGTACGCTGGGATGATCTGGGCACAAATTCCTGAACTATAGTGGGGTCCAATCTGGTCAGGGCGATTGTGGTTGTGGTTTGTACTTGCGGCTTTGTCAGGCCCAGCTGTGTTAGGTGAGAGTCCAGTTCCTGTAGGCTTCGTGCTCGGTACATGGTCCCCTGAATGGTGAACGTGACAAGCCTCGGTGTGCCCCAGCGGTACTGGATGTCTCGATTCCTTAGGTGTTGCAGGCTCGGTTGTAGCCCTTTGCGCCAGTTGAGTGTGCTCCTGGTTAGATCCGGGTACAGCTGTAACTGGGATTCCTCGAACAGTAGTGGGGTTTTCCCCCTACAGGCTGCCAGGACAGTAGCTTTGTCTTGGTGGGTTTGCATTCGTACAATGAGGTCAGCCGAGGCGTTAGGGGGTGCGTTGGCCGGTTTGGGTAGGCGAAACCAGCCGTCTAGTTTCACCTGTTTAGCCTGTTAGGGTTGCATTTTTTAATTATTTTTTCGCCTGTGATCTTCTAGGGCCTCCACTTTTTCTGCAGTGTCTTGTTGCAGTTTGTGGAGTTCTGAAATTCTTTGTTCAAGAGTGGTAAGTCGACCGCCGTGGGCAGTGGCGTTGGTCTCCAAGGAGGTAAGCCGCGTGTTGGCCCTTTCCATTGCCTCTTTGAAGGCTGCTCTGTCTGCAGCTAAATCTTGTCTGAGGTCTGTGAACATTCTTGTTAGAAGGGCTGCAGTGACCGGTTCCCCTACTGGGGTTGCTTTGAGCGCCTTAGATTGGTGTGCTGTTGCGCCGTCCCCTAGGTCTGGGTAAAAGTCTTCCGAGGAGTTTGAATATTCAGCTTCCCCCAGCGCCATTTTCTCCCATGCGGCCTTCTGCGAGTTCCGCAGGAGTTCGCCGATATCGTGGCTGAAAGGGGGCTTGTCGGGCCTCGGTTTTTTGTTTTTTTTGCCCGTAATTGCTTCCCCTGCCAATCTGTAGGGTGTGGGGTGCTTAGGTGTCCAGATTCCGCCGATAGATCAGTTATTTTGCTCGTTTTGGCCCGGAGCTTTACACGATGCGTCTGTGCTGGTCCGTGGTTAGCTCCGCCCCCCCGGTAGTTGTATTTTAACAGTGAGAGACAGAATAAAAAGAAAAAAAAAGAAAACTTAAGTTAAAAAGAAAGTTAGAAATTGACTTGCATGTCAATGAGTGAAATAAGTATTTGACCCCTTCACTTAGTACTTGGTGGCAAAACCCTTGGTGGCAATCACAGAGGCCAGATGTTTCTTGTAGTTGGCCACCAGGTTTGCACACATCTCAAGAGGGATGTTGTCCCACTCCTCTTTGCAGATCCTCTCCAAGTCATTAAGGTTTCGAGGCTGACATTTGGCAACACGAACCTTCAGAGGGAAAGAGGGAAGTGCCCTGGATGAGGGAAAGAGATTATCACCCAAGATTTGATGGTACATGGCCCTGTCCATCGTCCCTTTGATGCGGTGCAGTTGTCCTGCCCCCTTAGCAGAAAAACACCCCAAAGCATAATGTTTCCACCTGCATATTTGATGGTGGGGATGGTGTTCTTGGGATCATAGACAGCATTCCTCCTACTCCAAACACGGCTCAGTTGATGCAAAAGAGCGCGATTTTGGTCTCATCTGACCACAACACTTTCACGTAGTTCTCTGAATCATTCAGATGTTTACTGGCAAACTTCAGACGGGCCTGTGCATGTGCTTTCTTGAGCAGGGGGACCTTGCGGGGGCTGCAGGATTTCGGTCCTTCGCGTCATTGTGTGTTACCAATTGTTTTCTTGGTGACTATGGTCCCAGCTGCCTTGAGATCATTAACAAAATCCTTCCGTGTAGTTCTTGGCTGATTCCTCACCTCATGTTCATTGAAACTCCATGAGGTGAGATCGTGCATGGAGCACCAGACCGAGGAAGACTGACAGTTATTTTGTGTTTCTTCCATTTGCGAATAATCGCACCAACTATTGTCACCTTCTCACCAAGCTGCTTGGCGATGGTCTTGTAGCCCATTCCAGCCGTGTGTAGGTCTTGTCCCTGACATCCTTGGACAGCTCTTTGGTCTTGCCCATTGTGGAGAGGGTGGAATCTGATTGATTGATTGATTGATTGCTTCTGTGGACAGGTGTCTTTTATACAGGTAACGAGCTGAGATTAGAAGCACTCCCTTTAAGAGAGTGCTCCTAATCTCAGCTCGTTGCCTGTATAAAAGAAACCTGGGAGCCAGAAATCTTGCTGATTGAAAGGGGATCAAATACTTATTTTCCTCATTAAAATGCACACCAATGTATATCTTTTTTGACAAGCGTTTTTCTGGATTTTTTTTTTTTTTTGTTATTCTGTCTTTCACTGTTAAAATACGCTTACCATTAAAAATTATAGACTGATCATTTCTTTGTCAGTGGACAAATGTTCAAAATCAGGAGGTGATCAAATACTTTTTTCCCTCACTGTACGTCTTTTGCTGATGATACTAAGATATGTAATGGGATTAATGTTCCAGGTGGGATAAACCAGATTATTTAGGTAAACTAGAGAAATGGTCAGAGCTGTGGCAGCTGACATTTAATGTGGATAAGTGAAAGATAATGCATCTTGGACGTAAAAACCCAAATGCAGAGTATAGAATATTTGATATAGTCCTAACCTCAACATCTGAGGAAAGGGATATATGGGTAATTATTTCAGAAAACTTAAAATATATTCAGAAATGTTGGTTAGCATGCAAAAGAAGCAACAGAACAGAAAACCCGACAGGTTTGTGCCAATAATTTGCTGAAAATTGTCCGTATAGGTTTTGGTGACACCCTTCATATGGTGGATTATTGACGACCTTTAGAACTCCAAGGGCTGACCTGATTGGCCAACATCTTGCTTCTATTTAAAGCTGCTCTGTCATGAAGGCTTTCAAGTCTCAAACTGTAATAGCTTTACATTGTTTAAATATTTCCTCCAATATAGGGAGAAACCATAGACTCAATCTAACAACTATCATGAAAAGGTAACAGTTAAAAGAGTCTAGATTTTAACCTGTAATAATGATCATTAGCTCCCATTTACAAAAATGTGCATAAATTACAAATAAAACATTAGTGGAATGAACACACCACACCTCAACATACAGAGATCGAGCACAATTTGTTCCCATTAACATCACAAACACTAAATGTAAAATATACAGGTCTTTCATATATTCCTACAAATTCTATATATGTAAAAATATAATTAGTTGCTTAAGCTGTACCCTTTAGAAGAGCTGCTGTTTTTGCAATGCCATCTAGTGGCCAATTGTTTTCTTTCCTTTATCAACACAAAAAAAAGTTCATTATAGATATGCTTTTCATGCAGAATTTTTGTTTTCTGAGGTATTTATTCTCACTACTTGTTTAATGATTAGTGCTTTTAAATGGCCCTAACCCTAAACTATATAAGTATTACTTGCAGATATGGGAATAGGCAGTAAAGACAACTTGATGTTAATAGATGCACAACAAATGCCTAAAAGTTTGCAAAGCACTGCCCTATTTTGAGATATATCCCTATTCTTTTTTTAATTTATTTTATTTTTTGGTTTTGTTTCAGTTTATACATACCGTATCAATATTCAACATATTAATGCAGATCATCATATCAATAC
The DNA here is from genome assembly GCF_036172605.1 of Pelobates fuscus. NCBI lineage: Eukaryota > Metazoa > Chordata > Amphibia > Anura > Pelobatidae > Pelobates > Pelobates fuscus. The sequence continues at coordinate 179,035,224 of NC_086318.1, read as the reverse complement.
ACAATATTTCATGTTTTCATTAACAGTAATGTCAGGGTCTATGACTGTAATAGTTCTAAACAACACACCTCGCTGGAAATGTATATGCTGCTACCGAGCATCGGAGCATAGGACGACCTATATTGTGGGCATTAGGGTAGTTTACGCCCCCAATGACAGATAAGGGTCCCTTCTCATGTTGCTCATACCTTGTCTCCAGGGCCGGATTTTCCTTTAGGCTAACTAGGCTTCAGCCTAGGGCCTCAAGATCAAGAGGGGCCTACGTTCAAATTGTTAGCAAAATTAAAATTACACTATTCTAAAAACAGTGAACACTAAAACACTGAACCGAAAATAAGGAGAAATTCTACGTATATGATATGACCAGTGGCGTACTTAGGAGAGGGCGGGGGGCAGGGGGGGCGGTCCGCCCCGGGTGCCACTTACTAGGGGGGTGCCCGGGGCAGACTGCAATGCCCCTTCTGCCGCGATCGCCGAGACCGGCGGTCTGCAGCTCCGCAATGTGCAGAGCTGCAGACCGGAAATGAGGGCCACCGGACCACCAGGGACCCCACCGGACCACCAGGCAGCCCCCACTGGACCACAGGGATTTAAGGTAATTTTTTTAGTCACCTCCCCCTCCTCATCACCCCCCTCCCTCTCACAATCACCCCCCTCTCCTCATCACCCCCTCCCTCTCACAATCCCCCCCTCCTCATCACCCCCCTCCCTCTTACAATCACCCCCCCTCTCACAATCAACCCCCTCTCCTCATCACTCCCCTCCCTCTCACAATCACCCCCCCTCCCTCTTACAATCACCCCACCCTCTCCTCATCACCCCCCTCCCTCTCACAATCACCCCCTCACAATTACCCCCTCACAATCACCCCCCCTCTCCTCATCACCCCCCTCCCTCTCACAATCACCCCCCCATCCTCATCTCAACTTTTTATTTATTTATTATCCGTGCCACATTTTTTATAAAGGTTAGTACCAATCACAACATGTTTCATTTAACATATTGATATATATCACAGTGATTATGTATTTTATTGACTCTCATGTAATTTACAAACTTAAAAATGGGAGGTGAAAGTGCCTCATAAGTGGAATAGCCTAGTGCCTCTTTTCATCTAAATCCGGCCCTGCTTGTCTCCGTGTGTGGTGTGCTACTCAACTCTTGCCAGATAACCCTCTTGTAGTCAGCGCAGCGTGGTGTCTCAGCCATGAGATCGTGCATGTCCTGTGTATCATTGTGACTGTGACAAGATAAAGGAAACATAACTAAAATTCTAAAATACTAAAATAACTAAATATTGACCAAAGTTATAACTTCACGCTCAGTCTCTCAGCTGTGCCCCACCTGTCTTGTCCTGTGGTGTAACGTCAGCTTGCAGTTCTGGTCCATCGGGCATGTATTTCTATCTGGTGGAGTGCGGCCAGGGTCAGCCTTGTGGAAGCCCTCGGTCCCTATCAGTGTGCTTGAGCCCCAGGAGGACTTAGCGTTCCTTTCATGAAGTTTGTCCATGGTTGCCACATGGCTGTGTATTTATAGTACTTGTCTAGAGATCCCCATCTAAGTTCCTTCAATTTATGGAAGTATTTAATTTTCGTTTACCAATCTTTCCTAGAGGGTATTGTCGTCAACTTCCAGTGGCTCACTACGATTGACTTGGCTGCTGTCACCATGAAGTATATGAGGGAGTGTTTAAGTCGTCTTTGCGGCAGTGGGAAATGGAAAAAGAGAAGTGCCTCAGGATTATGGGGTATATTCACTTTCGTCACCAAATTTACAGTGTTCCATACTTCTTTCCAGATGTTTGATACTGATCTGCATGTCCACCATATGTGTTGGAAGGTTCCTTTATCCGTTTCACATTTCCAACAGTTAGAGGTTGTGGTGGGGTCATATCTATGTACATCCACTGGAGTAATGTACCATTTTGAAATGAACTTACACCCTGTTCCAAATTATTATGCAAATTTTATTTAAGTGTCACAAAGATTAAATATTCAGTTTTTTTCAATTTAACTCATGGATGGCATTTTGTCTCGGGGCTCTTTTGATCACTGAAAACAATCTCGGACACTTGTGATAATTAGATTGCCAGGTGAGCCCAATTTAAGGAAAAACTACTAAAGGAGGGTGTTCCACATTATTAAGCAGAGCACCATTTTCATGCAATATGGGGAAGAAAATTGATCTCTCTGCTGCCGAAAAGAGTGAAATAGTTCAATGTTTTGAAACTTACTGTGCATAATACTGTGCAAATTCATGCAGAAACTGCCCAAAAACTCACAAGTTCAATGAATGCAAGACTTGTGAAGCTGCTATCAAATAATGGGTCCTATGTTAAAATGTAACGTGACCTGTTAAAATGTTGTTATAAGTTTGATTGAAATAGCTTTTGATTTCAGTAAATATGCTGCAAACACAACAAATGACAATGTTCAGTTCTTTACAACCTATAAAGTGTTTGGAAACTTACTGTGCGTAATAATTTGGAACAGTGCATTATGTTTAAAAAAATACTGTTATCATTAGGAGGTTTGTTCAATAAATCTAATTGTACTCTTAATAGTTGATGACATGAGAATTCTGCTGACTGTTATTTACATCAATTATTTAGGTAAATGAGAAAATATAATTTGCATAATAATTTGGAACAGGGTGTATAGTTAATTTCCTACAGAGGGATACTAGAGTGGGAGTGAAAAATCGTTTTAAAGATAGCAGTCCACTCCATCCCGCCCAGGTCAGTATCCAAGTGGTCTGACCAGAGTCTGGTAAAGTATGGCAGTTGCGAGTGTACCTGAGTCTGTAAGAGTTTATAGCATATGGAGGTCAGTTTGGGAGTCAGCTTGTCTCCCGAGCATAAGAGTTCAAATTTAGTCAGGTTCCTTGAGTTCCAGTTTAAAAGACCATGAGCTTTCAGGAAATGCTGCAATTGAAAGTATTGGAACCTTTGCATAAGGGTTGGGGTTCTATCATTAGTCAACGCGGTGATTGAAATCAGGCCCCCTCCCCCCATGACCTCCACCAACTCGATATATGGGGCCTTCCTACCTTCCCTCTGTGGTCCTAGCTGTATAGCACCCTTCCCTGAGATGAAGAGGAGGTTGTGGGTAGTAGGGTATTTACGGGACGGGGTTGGTGCTATTTCTGTCAATTTACATACTTTTTTCCAAATTTGTACTGTTGCTGCCACTGTCGGGTTTGTGGGGACAGACCAGTCATTAGGTGTCATCTGCAGCCAAGGCAAAGTGGACAGCGATTCTCCGATTTGAGTCTGCTCTATTGCGAATACATTCCTATTTATATGTTAACTTATACCGAAATGTTTTCTTATCTGCATGCTAGTTTTATTATTTTAGTTTAATTTCTCCTATCCATGTGGGGTCTGCAGAAGATGTTGTCTATTGTATTTTGTAATAATGTATTTGTAGGTTTTAAGCTGAAGATATAATTGAATAAAATGGTCCAGAGTTTGTGTAACCTTCTCTGAGACCCATTTTGGTATATAAAATGGTGTAAGAATAAACTGAATGGGGAGGCGTTGTTTACATCTTAGCTAACAAATATATCTTAAACAATATACAGAAAATTAAATAATATAATAAGCAATAATACTTAGCTCATAAAAACGTGTAACAGCCTCCCTAGGTCGCTACCCAAAAAGCGACCTATATCATATTTGGTAAACCACAACAAAGAAGATTCGAGATATGGCTGTGTGAATTTACAGAAAAAACATAAAACGAAACATAGTGTAATATTGTTATAAAACACAGTATTCTGTGTGCAGCAATCTTTTTCACTCACAAGATGTAGACAGTATAAGCGCTCTTAGGGTGTCTCCCCCGATGTAATGGGGGGCTAGCTGGTACTTCTTATTACCTCTGGATCCTTATTCCACCAAAATATATCTACAGGTCAGGGTTAAATAATAAAAATGTATTCAATAAAAAAGTAGTCGGGGCGGAGCCTCAATACACAATACAAAATAAACATATCCTTACCCCCCCCCTCCCTGTGTCCTTAGATAGGGTAGTCCCTAGAGTCCATTGGTGGATCCAGTGGGTGTGCAAATCCTCTTTGTTCTTGATTGGAGGGATAATCTTCCTGTATCAGATGTCTTTCGTTTTCCAATTTGTGTGGGTTGTAATTCGCGCCCTTTTCGGCTGATACCGGAAGTGATCATCTCTGCCGAAACCGGAAGTGATGTCGCGGGAACGTCCGCGTTCCACATGCGTTCCATCAGCAACATCTCTATGGCAACCGGACGTAATCATGTTATTCAGAGATCGTATGAGTCAGGAAGAACTAATTAAAGCCCCACATTCTATTAAAGAAGAAAGTGTTAATCATATATAATATTTAAACACCTTTATTTGTTACTAATCAAATCACATAATTAGTGTTAGTTCCTACATATAAACAAGTAATTATAATGTCTCAGTGTATTATCATCAAAATAGTAAGTTCATATAGAACGAAACGCGTAGGACTATTTTTTTGTTATCCATATATTCTATGCTGAATTGGTGACTACTTTTTTTTATTGAATACATTTTTTATTATTTAACCCTGACCTGTGGATGTCTTTTGGTGGAATAAGGATCCAGAGGTGGTAAGAAGTACCAGCTAGCCCCCATTACATCGGGGGAGGCACCCTAAGAGCGCTTATACTGTCTACATCTTGTGAGTGAAAAAGATTGCTGCGCACAGAATACTGTATTTTATAACAATATTACACTATGTTTTGTTTTATGTTTTTTCTGTAGATTCACACAGCCATATCCGAATCTTCTTTGTTGTGGTTGTTTACATCTTACCTGCAGACCCTTGGCTGAATGCCTCCTTGGTTAAACTGAGGAAATCACACATCAGTAGATGTGTTATTATTATTATTATTATTATTATTATTATTATTGTCATTTATATAGCACCAACAGGTTCCGTAGCGCTTTACAATATTATGAGAGCGGGGATTTAACTATAAATAGGACAATTACAAGAAAACTTACAGGAATAGTGATGTTCCTGGCGAACATAGCACGTTTGCGTTCGCCACCGTGGGCGAACACATGCGATGTTTGGTCCACCTCCTATTCGTCATCATTGAGTAAACTTTGACCCTGTACCTCACAGTCAGCAGACACATTACAGCCAATCAGCGGCAGACCCTCCCTAGCAGACCCTCCCACCTACTGGACAGCATACAATTTAGATTCATTCGGAAGCTGCAATCATTATTTTTTTTATTCTAAATGCAAAACATTGGTATATAGGGGAATATTCCCTAAATGCCAAACATTGTTATATAGGGGAATATTCACTAAATGCCAAACATTGTTATATAGGGGAACATTCACTAAATGCCAAACATTGTTATATAGGGGAATATTCACTAAATGCCAAACATTGTTATATAGGGGAATATAACAATGTTTGGCATTTAGTGAATATTCCCCTATATAACAATGTTTTGCATTTAGTGTATATTCCCCTGTATAACAATGTTTGGCATTTAGTGAATATTCCCCTATATAACAATGTTTTGCATTTAGTGAATATTCCCCTATATAACAATGTTTTGCATTTAGTGAATATTCTCCTATATAACAATGTTTGGTATTTAGTGAATACAATGGGGGGGGGACCCTAGTCACCCCCTCCCCCCCCCCAAAAAAAAAGAATTATCCCCCTACCTACCCTCCTTACCCTAAAAATAAGGAGGGGGGGACCTTTAACTAAGAACCTGTAAAACATTTTAGAAAAAAATAACTTACCATTCGATGTTTTCTTTCTTCTAAAATCTTCTTTTTTCAGCCCCAAAAAAGGTCAAATAAAAAACCATAATAACCGACGCAATTAAAAAAAGAAAAAAACTGCGCAAAAAAAAATATAAATCTTCACCCATGGAGGGCTCCGCGCAGACTGAGCTCTGCAGGGCGGGGGAAGGCTTATAAAGCATTGCCACGCCCTGCAATTAGGCTAAGAACACTCCGATTGGCTGGTTTAAGCTAATCAGAGTGCTCTTTGTAATTTTACACAGCGTGGGAAAGTTCTTTGGAATTTTCCCACGCTGTGTAAAATGACACAGAGCACTGTGATTGGATGGCTTAAAATCCATCCAATCACAGTGCTCTTTGTCATTTTACACAGCGTGGGAAAATTCCAAAGAACTTTCCCACGCTGTGTAAAATGACACAGAGCATTGTGATTGGATGGCTTGAAATCCATCCAATCACAGTGCTCTGTGTCATTTTACACAGCGTGGGAAAGTTCTTTGGAATTTTCCCACGCTGTGTAAAATGACAAAGAACACTCTGATTGGTGGGCTTGAAATCCATCCAATCACAGTGCTCTTTGTCATTTTACACAGCGTGGGAAAGTTCTTTGGAATTTTCCCACTCTGTGTAAAATGACAAAGAGCACTCTGATCGGTGGGCTTGAAATCCATCCAATCACAGTGCTCTGTGTCATTTTACACAGCGTGGGAAAGTTCTTTGGAATTTTCCCACGCTGTGTAAAATGACAAAGAGCACTCTGATTGGTGGGCGTGAAATCCATCCAATCACAGCGCTCTGTGTCATTTTACACAGCGTGGGAAAATTCCAAAGAACTTTCCCACGCTGTGTAAAATGACAAAGAGCACTCTGATTGGCTTAAACCAGCCAATCAGAGTGTTCTTAGTCTAATTGCAGGGCGTGGCAAGGCTTTGCCCTCCATGGGTGAAGATGGATTATTTTTTTTTGCGCTCGTTTTTTTATTTTTTATTTTTTTATTGCGTCGGTTATTATGGTTTTTTATTTGGCCTTTTTTGGGGCTGAAAAAAGAAGATTTTAGAAGAAAGAAAACATTGAATGGTAAGTAGTTTTTTTCTAATTTTTTTTACAGGTTCTTAGTTAAAGGTCCCTCCTCATTATTTTTAGGGTGAGAGGGGGTAGGTAGGGGGATAATTTTTTTTCGGGGGGGAGGGGGTGACTAGGGTCAGGGGTGGGGGCCAGGTGGAAGGACATTAGATCCCCCCCTTATTAGTATTTAGGGCCCCCACCCACTGCTCAGGGGTGGGGACCAGGGGGGGACAGTAGGTCCTCCCTTATTGTTTTTTTTAGGGCCCCCACCCGCCACAGTTGGTCCCCCCCTCATTATCTTTATGGCCCCCACCCGCCGCCCAGGGGTGGGGGCCGGGGGGGGGAGGACAGTAGGTCCCCCCCTTATTATCTTTACGGCCCCCACCTCCCGCCGCCCAGGGGTGGGGGCCAGGGGGGGGAAGGAGAGTAGGTGTGTCCCCCCCCCTTCAATCACTATTGTGGCCAGAAATAGTCCCTGTGGGTTTTAAAATTCGCCTGCCTATTGAAGTCTATGGCGGTTCGCCCAGTTCGCCCGGTTCGCGAACATTTGCGGAAATTCGCATTCGCGGTTCGCAAACCGAAAATTTTATGTTCGCGACATCACTATACAGGAACGATATGTTGAAGAGGACCCTGCTCAAATGAGCTTATAGCCTATAGGAGGTGGAGTATAAAACACATTAGGACAGGAAATAGCAATCATATAGGGTGGGAGTGAAGCAGAGCTGGAGGAGAGAGTAAAGTGCTGCCCTTTAGGAGAAAGCAAGAGACAGGTATGTGAGGTAGAGGTTACACTGGGAGGCCATAACTTTTCCTGAAGATATGGGTTTTAAGGCACTTCTAAAACGATTGAAACCTAGGGGAGAGTATGATGGCAGTAGGCAGGTTATTCCATAGGAAGGGGGCCACCGGCGAGAAGTACTGCAAGAGTTTGCCATACAGGTGCGAGCAGTGGACAGGAGAAGGTCACGGGCAGAGCGGAGAGACCGAGAAGGGGCATACCTGGATCTGTGAAGAGATATAAGAGGGGCTAGAATTGTTCAGTGCTTTATAGGTATGGGTTAGCACTTTGAATTGATTCCTATCGGATACAGGAAACCAATGTAAGGACTGACAGAAGGGTGAGGTGTGAGACAACCGACTAGAGAGGAAAATTAGTCTGGCGGCAGCATTCAATACAGACTGTAGCGGGGCAATGCAGCTTTTGGGAAGACCAATTAGGAGTGGATTACAATAATTCATGCGGGAAATTACTAGAGCATGGACAAGCTCTTTGGTAGCATCTTGCGTAAGAAAGGGGTGGATGCGGGCTATGTTTTTAAGCTGAAATATACAGGATTTGGCAACATACTGGATGTGAGGCTCAAAGGTGACGCCAGAATCAAGTATGATGCCAAGACAGCGTGCTTGCAAGGATGTACTGATGTGGATACCACTATTTTGAAGGGAGCGCGAAAGAGGAGGATCAGTATTAGGAGGAAAGACAATGAGCTTTGCTTTAGAGAGATTACGTTTCAAAAAGCGGGAGGACATCCAGTCAGAGATGGAAAAAACACAAGCAGTAACACGTTGCAGGACGGCAGGGGAGAGGTCCGGGGAAGAGAGATATATCTGGGTGTCAATAGCGTACAGGTGGTAGTGGAATCCAAATGAGGTAATACGTTTGCCAAGAGAGGCAGTATAAAGAGAAAAGAGAAGGGGACCAAGGACAGAGCATTGGGGGACTCCAACCGAGACAGGACGAAAGGAGAAAAGTAGACACAGAATGAGCATTAGGGGAGATAAGAGGAAAACCCTGAGAGGACAGAGTCACAGAGAGACCGAGTGATTGAAGAGTTTGAAGAAAGAGAGCATGATCAACTATGTCAAAGGCAGCAGAGAGGTCAAAAAGAATTAGTATGGAGTAGTGGCCTTTGGATTTAGCTGCGATTAGGCCGTTAGTAACTTTGATAAGAGCAGTCTCAATGGAGTGGAGAGGGTGGATGCCAAATTGAAGAGGGTCAAGGAGAGAGTTGGAATTGAGGAAGTGAGACATACGGGTAAAGACAAGTCTGTCCAGAAGCTTTGAGGAAAAAAGGAGCCGGGATATGGGACGATAGTTAGAGGGGGAGGATGGGTCAAGAGATGTTTTTTTCAGGATAGGAACTACAGTGGCATGTTTAAGGTCAGCATAGACAATTCCATAAGAGAGAGAGCAGTTGAAGATGTGTTTTAAGGAAGGCACAAGACAGGGGGAGAGAGATCTGATAAAGTGAGATGGGACAGGATCGAGTGGGCAAGTGGTGGGGTGAGAGGAAAGGAGAAGTGCAGCCACCTCTTGTTCAGTAGCTGGGGAGAAAGTCTGAAGGTTAGGAAAGGCATGATCAAAGTGTGGTTGAGAAAGAGAACGGCAAGGTAGGGAGAATTCTTTCCTTGGCTGTTCAATCTTGTCGGTAAAGTAGCATGCAAAGCTATCGGCTGTAAGGTTAGTTTGGGGGGTGGCCACAGCAGGGCAAAGAAGAGAGTAAAAGGTGTCAAAGAGACGCTTGGGATTGCGGGAGCATGAACTTATGAAAGAGGAAAAGTATGACTGTTTGGCGAGGACAAAGGGCTGTGCTGTATGAACACAATATGAATCTATAATGGGGATAGTCTGCCTGGGTGCGAGACTTCCTCCAGGAGAGTTAAGCACAACAGGAGCATTTTTGCAGGTAGCGTGTTGATTTAGTATGCCACGGTTGGGGGAGTGTCCTCCTCGAGGTGCATGTTTGGAACAGGGCTGCAGCATTCAAGGCAGAGGTGAGGGTAGTGTTATATGTGGAGATGGCCAGTGAGAGACAGGAGAGCGAAGGGATGGATAGCAGTTGTAAATCAATATCAGTTAACAGCTGCTGAAGGTCAATAGAATTAAGGTTCCACCTGAGGTTGTTGGGTGAGGGGATACTTGAGAGCAAACGATAAAAGGTGGTGATCAGAGAGAGGAAATGGAGTGTTGCAGATATTAGACACTGTACATGCATAAGAGAAAATGAGGTTGAGGGTATTGCCAGCTACATGGGTGGGAATTTTAGCCCACTGTGATAGCCCTAAGGAGGAAGTAAATGAAAGTAGTTTAGAGGCTGCTGAGGTCAAAGTTGGGTTAATGGGAATATTGGAAGAGAGGAAGTAGGGTAGCCAGGCAGCAAAGTGGTCAAGGAAGAGGAGAGGGAACCAGGGGCGATAAATAACGGAAATGTTAGTAGAGAACGGTTTGAAGAGGCGAATCAAATTTCAAATGATGGGAAAGAGAGGGAAGGGGGTGGGGGTAGAGGTTTGAAGGAGCAGTGAGGTGAGAGGTACACCACCTTTACATTCAGAGTGTCTTGGGTTGTGGGTAAGTTGAAGGGGGAGAGCCATCTATCTGTTAAGGCTAGTGAATCTAGGGAACAAGAGATAAAGAGGTCATGGACAGCAGTGGATTTTGTAATATTGCAAACAGAGCGTGCATTCCAGAGGGCAGTATTAAAGGAGGATTTAGAGGAAGAGTGACATGAGATGGGTATGAGATTGGTGTGGTTCCTTGAGTAAGTACGTGGTTGGTTTGCTGAGATCGAACCAGGGTTTGGAGAGACACCACCAGCTGCTAGGAGAAGAAGGATAGAAAGAAAGTGAAGGTGGGAGTAGGATTTGAAAGTTTTGTAGGAGGGTATGTATATAGAGGATTTTGGAGGAGTTGTAGGAGATAGGCTGGAAAGGTATATGTTGAGTGCATGGGATGAATGTGTTAAAAGGTTGATATGGAATCTGAACAAGGCAAAGGGTTTCAGAGAAAGAGATCATTGATACATTGAACTCAAAAGGACTACAACATAATGTACAGATTTACAGTTTTTTTCAAATGCAGCCAATATCATCATTCACAATCCCAGAAATCACAGACAGTCCAACTGTGTCTTCCTTATTAAATTGCTGTACTGATAACTACAAACAGTACTGACATCATTTGGGCTACCGATGCTCACATGCTGATTTTTATAAATGCTGATTTATTTAGAACTGACTGCTGTACCAGATAGTTTCTGATTTCGTCTTTAGGGGGGCTACCTTCCAATCACTAAGGGTGTTTTAGTTAGCACTAAGAGATTTTAGTTCACCATGTATCTACTTTAGTGCCCTACTATCATTGCTACCAGTGGCGTACACACTACCCATGGGGCCCCCGTGCAAAAATTGAACCCCGCCCCCCCCCCCCCCTGCTCTTACTCTGCAACCACGGTATGTACGCCAGTGCATGCAGATGCACACACACTTAAAGGACCACTACAGACACCCAGATCACATCAGCTCAATGAAGTGGTCTGGGTGCCAGGTCCCTCTAGTTTTAACCCTGCAGATGAAAACATAGCAGCCTCTAGTAGCTGTCTCACTGACAGAAGTTTGTTAATCAGAGGGGGTAAAGACAGGTACAAGGTAGACAAAGCCCCTTCCAATCTATACCCAGAGAGAACTGCACCCCCTTCTGCTTCTCCAAAACCTGCTCCCTATATGGAACGTCTTCCAAAATAATAGGTAGCAGAAAAATTAGGCAATCCAGGGAGGTGAGGCGTGCATACGGGTTAAATGTGTGTTGGATACTGCTAGTGCACAATGATGCCGGGACCCATACTGCCCTCTGGCAGGAGCGGACCCGGCGGGCGGCGTGACAGAAAAGAAACTGCGAAACCCAGTTTCAGCAAAGTAGTTTTCATATATGTCCAATGCAGGTGATCAACCGTTGTTTCTGTGTCTAGTGCCTGGTGTTGTTGCCTACCTGTCTGTGTGGTACAAAACCTGCCTGTTCTGGGGAGATAAGATTTAAAAGCATGGCTTTGATTCTGTTTGCCAATAACTTTGCAAGTTAGCACATAGGTTGCAAGTTAGCACATTCTGTGGGTGGTTTTCCTGGCTTAGGTAGTGTCACTACATGGGCCTCCATTATTTCGTGAGGGATTATGCCTGAATTTTTGATCATATTGAAGACTTTGGTTAGGTAGGGGGACAGTTCTTAAATTTTATTTAGTAGTAGTTGGAAAAGCCATCCGGGCCTGGTGCTTTATGTTTAGGTAGTGATAAGATCGCTTCGCTTACTTCTTCTTCCGTGAATGGGCTTTCTAATGTCAGTTTATGAGAGTCAGATAAGTATGTCTACTTTATTTAGGAAGGAGTTAATGGTGTCCACGGTCAGTTGCACGACTACTGGATCGTCTTTTAAGTTATATAGGGTGGTGTATAATCCAGCTAGTTCATTCACAATGTGGGATTATGTAGCTTTATATTGTTCGATGATATTATGTATGGTATTTCAGTTTGTTAGTGTTTAGTTTTTAATTTTCATGGCAGTACTTTGCCTGCCTTATTGCCCTGCATATAATATTTCAGTTTTAGTGCTCTCATGTGCCTTTCAATGTCATGTAAGGATAGTGCCTGTAATTTAGTAGTTATCTCCCCTATCCTTGCAGATGTCTTTTTTTGTGGGTTTCAACGTGTTTTGTTTATCTAGATTAGTTAGAGTTTTGGATAACTGTGCCTTTGCAGTGCTAATAGAATGTTTAATTCGGGAGCCTAACTGGATAAGTTTGCCTCGAACAACAGCCTTCTGAGCCAACCAGACTGTTACTATCGAAGGGGGTTCCGTTGTGTTGTCCTGAAAGTAGTTGCAAACTGCTTCTTTTATTTTTGGCATCAAGTTTATTTTATTTAGAAGGGCTTCATTAATTCACCACTTGCCTCTGCCACTAGTAGGAAATACAGTATGGAATCACTAGTGGTGCATGGTCTGACCATGTTCTTTCACCAATAGAGTCCGCTAATATGTTGGGAAGCATCGACTTGTCAACAACACACATGTCTAAGCGTGAGTACGTAAGATGGATGGGGGAGAAGTATGTGTAGTCTACGCTTGCTGGATACAGAGCGCGCCAGGTGTTGTAAATGTCAGGCAAATGGAATAGTTTGGTAAGGTGATAACTGTTGGCAACAGATCCTTGGATAGGACGTTTGTTTTGTTCCCAATTTACATGTAATTCTGGGTCTAGTGTGCAGTTGAAGTCTCCACAAATGGTTACCTGGCCTTACTTTAGCTATTCAATTTTCCTGAGTGCCTTGCCTATAAATTAAATTTGGGAGGTATTAGGGGCATGTAGAGATACAATTGTGATAAGGATCCTATTCAGTGACCCTAATAGGATCAACAGTCTACCCATAACATCAACGTAATTCATAGCCAACTGAAAAACCCAGTAACAATTTCGACACTCCTTTTGACTTTTAGGGGAAGTAGGTGTGATAAGCCTGTGGGTATTTATTTGAATTTATTTGGGGCGGGTTGTCGGTGCACAGGTTTCCTTTAAGCATGCAATTGCCACTTCTGATTTATGCATCTTGTTAATTGCTAACCTACAATTATGTGGGTAATTGAGGCCTTTGACATTCATAGTAAATACTCTGAAACTATTGTCTGCCATAGGTCTAGCATACCAGCTGAGCTCATGACAATACCTGTTTTTTCCTGTGTTAGTGTATGCCCCGCACTAATGTGTGGTACCCCAGGTTTGGTAGATGATACAATCCTAAAATACTGTTAGATAGGGTATGAGATATAGTTAGTGTAGCTGTACAGCACTATTCTTTCTCATGGATTTTTATTAGGGTGGTGACATTGCCAGTTGTGTGATATAGCCTCAGAGGATGGAGGCTGTCATGCAAGGCAAGGTGATGGTTATATTCAAGAATGCCGGGGATTTATGAACCAAATGGAGTATCATTTTGAGGCCTCACCGGGATCTTTTCCCACAGACAGAGCTAAAATTGGTTACCTAATAAATCAATTAAAAGGTAAAGCTTTAGCTTGGGCCAATCCATTATGGGAGAGTAATAAGAGTGTGGCACATAATAATTACCAGGAGTTCCTTACGGAATTCAAACTTACGTTTGAACCTTTAGGCAGAGAGGATGACGCCTCTACTGCCCTGATGCACATCAGACAAGGGAACCGGTCTATCTTGGAATATGCCATAGAATTTTGTACCCTAGCTTCCGAGGTAGATTGGACTAATAGTGGGTTAATATTTGCATTTAAGGGGGTGGGGCCTGACCATCATGGCCGCCGGACGTGTTTGCTGCGAGCTCCCTGCAACTGCCGCGGATTACCACACTACTAAACGGAATGCCGACCCCAAAACTTACCCAGCCGGGTGCCGAACCGACTCTAAGGACAGGGGAGAGTTCCGACCCGAGCATGGAGACAAGCGCACCGGACCGCGGCCAGATACAGCTCCAGCGGCCTACACACCTGCACACCAGGCGAGCCCAACGGAGGGTGGAAACGGACGTTCCTCCAGCCGGGGACCGCGGGTAATGCACAAACCACCCGTCCCCCCCCCACGGACCGGCGGGGGTTATCCCGGTCCACACAGCATGCATGGCAATCTTCCAGACACTATGTCACACAGACAGCCCGAGCAAGGCCCACGAGGCACATCTAAGATGGCCGCCAGCCGGGAAAAGCTACAGCCACAAGCAAGCCAGGGAACTCAGGAGTGGCTGATCTCTTTTAATGCCAGATTTGAGGCAATGTGCCAGGACTTTTGGGAGCGACTTGCTCACAGACCTCAGGTGACACTGACCCCTACTATTTCAAGGCCCCAAAATGCCCCTACAGCGATTACCTTACCGCCTCACTCAGAGCTCACCCTAAAGCAGAGTACACCCCTATCCGCACGAGGGAAGGGAAATGCCGGACTCCATGCTGGCTCTTCTTCCAAGCCGGGGACCCAAGTGGTGGTAACCCCCCACAGCCATCCATACACCCCAGGGGAGGTCCGCAACACGACTGACCCGGGGGCCCACGATCCTGGTGAAGGGATCAATGGAATGCAGGCGTGGGTGCCCGCACAGGCCTTGGGCCGAAGACGCAAGAAGTGTGGACCGCGCAGTCCCTCAAGCCGTCGGCAGGACAGTGCACCTACCCCCCTCAAACAGGTCGCCTGGAGGGATGTCGGGAGAACAGAGGTGCCGTGGCATAGACTGACCGTGGACACGCAGGGGCTACCACTCCAAGGAGTTGGCTGAAAGCCACACTCACGCAAAAGAAGGCTGCTCCAAATTGCTGAAACCCAGCGGCGGCCGCGACTGCAATCCACTTCTCATGCCTTGTTATGTTTATGCCTTGTTATGTTTCTGGTTGCTGCTAGCTTAACTTATTCTCACTTGTTTTATAGTAGGGCAGACCGCAAACGATTCACCTGTATACTTAGCCTACAAGCATGACTGCTAGAATAGCAAGTTTCGCTTTTAGCATGTAACGTTGCCCGCGCTGGTACTGTGAGAAACGGAGATTAAGTTATATCTGTCTGCTCCAAAGATACAACTTAGCCTAACTCGTTGGAATAAGCATTATTCATTTACTTTATTTTATTATCCTGTTTAGCTATGAACACCAACTTGTATATGAAGCCTGTCTACGCTATTTTGATTACTTTTGTTTCTTATCCAAGCTTGTATCACTCTGTTTATTTGAATGTTTCACAAAAAAAAAAAAACATGGCAATCTTTCTTTGAGGTGCATTGCACACCATCTTGATATTATTTTCTCACGTGACCCCTCAATGCCTCCTTTTTCTCTTATGTATCCCATGACGTATATGCCATAATAAAAGAAAGATTTAAAAAAAAATAAAAAAAAATTTGCATTTAAAAATAGATTATCTAAAGCGATGGTAGATGAGATTGCCGCCAAGGACTTACCCAAAAAGCTTAAAGGGACACTATAGTCACCTGAACAACTTTAGCTTAATGAAGCAGTTTTGGTGTATAGAACATGCCCCTGCAGCCTCACTGCTCAATCCTCTGCCATTTAGGAGTTAAATCACTTTGTTTATGAACCCTAGTCACACCTCCCTGCATGTGACTTGCACAGCCTTCCATAAACACTTCCTGTAAAGAGAGCCCTATTTAGGCTGTCTTTATTGCAAGTTCTGCTTAATTAAGATTTTCTTATCCCCTGCTATGTTAATAGCTTGCTAGACCCTGCAAGAACCTCCTGTATGTGATTAAACTTCAATTTAGAGATTGAGATACAATTATTTAAGGTAAATTAGATCTGTTTGAAAGGGAAACCAGTTTTTATTTTTCATGCAGCTTCTGTCAATCATAGCCAGGGGAGGTGTGGCTAGGGCTGCATAAACAGAAACAAAGTGATTTAACTCCTAAATGGCAGTGAATTGAGCAGTGAAATTGCAGGGGAATGATCTATACACTAAAACTGCTTTATTTAACTAAAGTAATTTAGGTGACTATACTGTTATTTAAGGTAGGGGAAGCGAGACTTGGGTGAACCTTCCTGTAGTGTATAAGAGTGGAGGAGCGGGCCCGTGCATTAGAGTGGTGGGAGTGAGGGAGGTCTGTGTATTAAATTGGGGGGAGGGAGGAGGGGCAGATAATTAGAGTGGGAGGGCAGTGTATTAAATTGGAAGGAAGGAGGGATGCAGTATATTAGTGCGAAGGGACAGTGTATTAAATTGGGTGAAGGAGGGGGGCCGTGTGTTAGAGTGGTGGTAGGGGTGCAGTGTGTGAAATTGGGGGAAGGGAGGGGAAGGGCAGTGTATTAATTTGGGGGAGGGAGAATCTTTTGAGTAAATTA
The DNA here is from genome assembly GCF_036172605.1 of Pelobates fuscus. Lineage (NCBI taxonomy): Eukaryota > Metazoa > Chordata > Amphibia > Anura > Pelobatidae > Pelobates > Pelobates fuscus. The sequence continues at coordinate 179,018,745 of NC_086318.1, read as the reverse complement.
TATATATATATATATATATATAGAGCAAAAACAGCTGTAAATGGGCTGCACTCACGGTCTTGTGTAGAAAAAGTATAAATTTATTCCATAAGTTGTAGCAAAATCGACGTTTCAGTCCACACAGGGACCTTCCTCAGGATCAAATGACATACATACAATAACCAAATATCGCCATTATATAGCAATGAAATTAAAATATAATTGAAAAAAATATATAATTGACTTACACCAGGTGCATAGAGTTCAGACCGGAGTTCGACCTTCTGGCGACCCGGAACTTCTACGCGATGACGTCACTGGACGTCATTACCATGGTTACGTGGTATGCGTTACCTAGGAGACCATTTTACAAACAGGAAATCACCTTTTGGTGAAACTCCGTGCACCATAGGACCAGACAAAATAGACAATTTAATTATTTAAAATAAACCTGTATGACCTGTAATTTAAGGATACTAGATTCAATCAATACTGTACTGAAAATAAAATATATAACTATTGTCCTGCCTTAAATTGATAATGGAAGAGAGTCTTCCTCGTGACTGCTTTATACAAATATTCAATTAAAATGTACTTAAATTTGTATATAGAAGAATTAGTGTAAAAATTTAATATAAAAAACCAATAGTGAATATGTTGACAAACTAGTGTAAGTACTTTTAGTGAGTAAAATCTATATAATTGTAGACTGTGTTGAGACTTTTGTTAAAAAGAATAAAGATCCCTGTATTAATTAGGGAATATAGTGCAAACTTCTGTAAAAGTTAACCTTCTTTAACTTAAACTATAAGTATTTGTGCAGGTGTTGATAGAACAAAGTTATGCATTATTTAGTATTCCTTATATAGTAGCAGTTCATATAGTTATATGGCCGACTAGCAGAATATACAGTGAGGATAATTGCCTTCATTTATGTTAAAGAACACCTATTGAGATACTGTTAATTGTAACTACAACTTATCAATCTCAATTGCTCTGGCACATTATTGAATGTTGCTTCATCTCTTTGCAAGTATTGTGTCGCAACTAAATTCTACTTTTTTTACTGTAGTACTATGGTTCATAATCTTTCCAATAGTAATTATTTTAATACCTACAATAAAATTTAAGCCAAATAATGTGCCATTACTGTTCAATTATATACACCTAATCACTCCTAATCAGTCGGTCCAATTTAAAAACAAAAAACACAAGCAGGAGTCTATTAGACTTATAATGGCACATTATTTGGCTTAAATTTTATTGTAGGTATTAAAATAATTACTATTGGAAAGATTATGAACCATAGTACTACAGTAAAAAAAGTAGAATTTAGTTGCGACACAATACTTGCAAAGAGATGAAGCAACATTCAATAATGTGCCAGAGGAATTGAGATTGATAAGTTGTAGTTACAATTAACAGTATCTCAATAGGTGTTCTTTAACATAAATGAAGGCAATTATCCTCACTGTATATTCTGCTAGTCGGCCAGGCCCGGACTGGCCATCGGGCACACCGGGCAAATGCCCCTCACACATACAATACGTCCAAATATATATATATATATATATATTTATATATATACACACACACACACACACACTACAGCACCCCACACACTGCACCACTACACACATTACGCTCCAGATACATGCTAGATCCCTTACCCTATATGCACTCTTAATCCTCTACACACACACACACACACACTCACACTCTCGGTCCTTTACACACTAGATCTCCTACACACACACACACACTGCACCACCTACACACACACTACATTTCTTGTCAGCAAACACATACAACATTCTCTAAACACACCCTCTCTACCAGGGCTGCCATCAGAAATGTTGGGGCCCCTGACAAAGCACAAGGTCTGCCCCCCCCCCCCCCCCGACCCCTCCCTCCCGGGCCCGCCCACGCCCTACCTAGTCCCTAGTCCGCTGACAATGATGCGGGACTGAATGTGGTGTGTATAGTGGAAGTGAATTAGAATGTTTGTAATGGATGTAGTGTTTGTGTGTATTAGATACTGTGTGTGCAGTGAATGCAGAGTGTGTTAGTGTAGCGGATGCAGTGTGTATAGTGAACGCAGAGTGTGTTTGAGTAGTGGATGTAGTGTGTGTACAGTGATGTAGTGTGTGTTTGTGTAGTGGATGTAGTGTTTGTATGTACTAGATGAAATGTGTTTAGTGGATGCAGTGTCTGTAGTTGATGTAGTATGTGTATTAGACGCAGTGTCTGTGTATAGTGAATGCAGAGTGTTTCAATTTGTGGTGGATGTAGTGTGTGTACTGTGAATACAGGATGTTTGTGTAGTGGATGCTGTGTGTACAGGTGATGCAGAGTGTATGTTAGTGTAGTGAATGCAGAGTGTGTGTCAGTATAGTGAATCCAGAGTGTGTGCATAGTTTAGTGAATGCAGAGTGTGTGTTAGTGTGTAATAAATGCAGAGTGTGTGTTAGGGTGTAGTGAATGCAGAGTGTGTCAGTGTAATGAATGTAGTGTGTGTGTAAATTTGTAGTGAATGCAGAGAGTGTGTTAGTGTAGTGAATGCAGAGAGTGTGTTAGTGTAGTGAATGCAGAGAGTGTGTTAGTGTAGTGAATGCAGAGAGTGTGTTAATGTGTAGTGAATGCAGAGAGTGTGTTAATGTGTAGTGAATGCAGAGAGTGTGTTAATGTGTAGTGAATGCAGAGAGTGTGTTAGTGTGTAGCGGATGCAGAGTCTGTGTTAGTGTAGTGAATGCAGAGAGTGTGTTACTGTGTAGCGGTTGCAGAGTGTGTGTTAGTGTAGTGAATGCAGAGTGTGTTAGAGTGTAGCGGATGCAGAGTGTGTGTTAGTGTAGTGAATGCAGTGTGGTAATGTGTAGCGAATGCAGAGTGTGTGTCAGTATAGTGGATGCAGTGAGTGTGTTAGTGTGTAGTGTATGCAGAGTGCATGTTGTATTAGTGAATGCAGTGTGTGTATTGTATTAGTGTATGCACTGTGTGTGTTAGTGTATGCAGTGTGTGTTGTATTAGTGTATGCAGTTGTGTTGTATTAGTGTATGCAGAGTGTGTTGTGTCAGTGTATGCAGAGTGTGTTGTGTTAGTGTATGCAGTGTGTGTTGTGTTAGTGTATGCAGTGTGTGTTGTGTATGCAGAGTGTGTGTTGTGTCAGTGTATGCAGTGTGTGTGTGTGTGTGTGTGTTGTGTTAGTGTATGCGTTGTGTTAGTGTATGCGGTGTGTGTGTTGTGTCAGTGTATGCAGAGTGTGTGTTGTGTCAGTGTATGCAGAGTGTGTGTTGTGTCAGTGTATGCAGTGTGTGTTGTGTCAGTGTATGCAGAGTGTGTTGTGTCAGTGTATGCAGAGTGTGTTGTGTCAGTGTATGCAGAGTGTGTTGTGTCAGTGTATGCAGAGTGTGTTGTGTCAGTGTATGCAGAGTGTGTTGTGTCAGTGTATGCAGAGTGTGTTGTGTCAGTGTATGCAGAGTGTGTGTTGTGTTAGTGTATGCAGTGTGTGTTGTGTTGGTATATGCAGTGTGTGAGTTGTGTCAGTGTATGTAGTGTGTGTGTTGTGTTAGTGTATGTAGTGTGTGTGTGTTGTGTCAGTGTATGTAGTGTGTGTGTGTGTTGTGTCAGTGTATGCAGTGTGTGTGTGTGTTGTGTCAGTGTATGCAGTGTGTGTGTGTTGTGTCAGTGTATGCAGTGTGTGTGTGTTGTGTCAGTGTATGTAGTGTGTGTGTGTGTTTTGTCAGTGTATGCAGTGTGTGTGTTTTGTCAGTGTATGTAGTGTGTATTGTGTTAGTGTATGTAGTGTGTGTGTGTGTGTATGTGCGTGTGTTGTGTTAGTGTATGTAGTGTGTGTGTGTCAGTGTATGTAGTGTGTGTGTGTGTGTTGTGTCAGTGTATGTAGTGTGTGTGTTGTGTCAGTGTATGTAGTGTGTGTGTGTGTGTGTGTGTGTTGTGTCAGTGTATGTAGTGTGTGTGTGTGTTGTGTCAGTGTATGTAGTGTGTGTGTGTGTTGTGTCAGTGTATGTAGTGTGTGTGTGTGTTGTGTCAGTGTATGTAGTGTGAGTCGTGTCAGTGTATGTAGTGTGAGTCGTGTCAGTGTATGTAGTGTGTGTGTGTGAGTCGTGTCAGTGTATGTAGTGTGTGTGTGTGTGTTGTGTCAGTGTATGTAGTGTGTGTGTGTGTGTTGTGTCAGTGTATGTAGTGTGTGTGTGTGTTGTGTCAGTGTATGTAGTGTGTGTGTGTGTTGTGTCAGTGTATGTAGTGTGAGTCGTGTCAGTGTATGTAGTGTGTGTGTGTGTTGTGTCAGTGTATGTAGTGTGTGTTGTGTCAGTGTATGTAGTGTGTGTGTGTGTTGTGTCAGTGTATGCAGTGTGTGTGTTTTGTCAGTGTATGTAGTGTGTGTGTTGTGTCAGTGTATGTAGTGTGTGTGTGTTGTGTCAGTGTATGTAGTGTGTGTGTGTGTTGTGTCAGTCTATGTAGTGTGTGTGTGTGTGTGTTTTGTCAGTGTATGCAGTGTGTGTGTTTTGTCAGTGTATGTAGTGTGTATTGTGTTAGTGTATGTAGTGTGTGTGTGTGTGTTGTGTTAGTGTATGTAGTGTGTGTGTGTGTGTGTGTTGTGTCAGTGTATGTAGTGTGTGTTGTGTCAGTGTATGTAGTGTGTGTTGTGTCAGTGTATGTAGTGTGTGTGTGTGTTGTGTCAGTGTATGTAGTGTGTGTGTGTTGTGTCAGTGTATGTAGTGTGTGTGTGTTGTGTCAGTGTATGTAGTGTGAGTCGTGTCAGTGTATGTAGTGTGTGTGTGTGTTGTGTCAGTGTATGTAGTGTGTGTTGTGTCAGTGTATGTAGTGTGTGTGTGTGTGTGTGTTGTGTCAGTGTATGCAGTGTGTGTGTTTTGTCAGTGTATGTAGTGTGTGTGTTGTGTCAGTGTATGTAGTGTGTGTGTGTTGTGTCAGTGTATGTAGTGTGTGTGTGTGTTGTGTCAGTGTATGTAGTGTGTGTGTGTGTTGTGTCAGTGTATGTAGTGTGAGTCATGTCAGTGTATGTAGTGTGAGTCGTGTCAGTGTATGTAGTGTGTGTGTGTGTGTTGTGTCAGTGTATGTAGTGTGTGTGTGTGTGTTGTGTCAGTGTATGTAGTGTGTGTGTGTGTTGTGTCAGTGTATGTAGTGTGTGTGTGTGTGTGTTGTGTCAGTGTATGTAGTGTGTGTGTGTGTGTGTTGTGTCAGTGTATGTAGTGTGTGTGTGTGTGTGTTGTGTCAGTGTATGTAGTGTGTGTAAATGTCCGAGGGGGAGGGGGGGCATTTTAACATTATTTAAAAAAATAATTTTTTTAATTAAATTGTTTCTCCCCCCTCCCTGCTTACCTGTGTCTAGGGAGGGGGGAGATTCCATCCCCGGTGGCATGGTGGGGCCCCCTGGCTTCCCTGTTACCGCAGAGGGGGCCCAGGCAGCACACAGCCTCTTCTCTTCTCTCCTCCAATAACTCTCGCAAGACCCGCGGAGCGTTGCCATGGCAACCGGGTCTCGCGCGAGTTATTAGCAGGGAGGAGAAGAGGCTGTGTGCGGTAACAGGGAGCCGGGGGCCCGCGGCTGCACACATAGATAGCGATATTCGCTATCTATGTGTGCAACGAGGGAAAGTGGGGCCCAGGACTGCCAGAGCAGTCCGGGCCCCCCAGGGCCGCCGGGCCCGTGACAACTGTCACGGTTGTCACCCCCTGATGGCGGCCCTGCTCTCTACAACCCCTACACACACTACGTCACCTATACACACACACTACAGCCCGTATGCACACACTCGCTACATCCCCTATAACACTATGCCCCCTATACACACACTCTCTACAGCCCCTAGCCACACATATTACACCACAAACACAAATTAAATTGACCTATTTACACAATACCACACCACGCTCTACACACACGCAATCCCACAAGCAGGCTCCAAACGTATGCACCATACACTTTCCTGGCCCTTTTGTCCTCTGGTATCCCACTTGTGGAGACACCAGAGACAATTTAAAAGCAAACACAGCGCAAGCATGTTATTAAATTTGCTTGCGCTGCGCAGAACAAATACAGGGCCTTTTTCTAATGCCAGAGCTCTTCAGCAGGGCTCTGCGCATTGAACCAACTTGCTCACTTTGAGAGGGGGCGTGCTTGTCATTAGTGATGACAAAACACACCCTCTCTGGCCCCGCCCCCTTCTTAGGGGGCCGCTCTGATTGAAAAATGCCCGGGCCTAATTTTTTTCCCAGTCCGGCCCTGTAGTCGGCCATATAACTATATGATCTGCTACTATATAAGGAATACTAAATAATGCATAACTTTGTTCTATCAACACCTGCACAAATACTTATAGTTTAAGTTAAAGAAGGTTAACTTTTACAGAAGTTTGCACTATATTCCCTAATTAATACAGGGATCTTTATTCTTTTTAACGTGAGTGCAGCCCATTTACTGCTGTTTTTGCTCTATCTACATCCCCATGGGAAATGGCAAGTATCATTAATACAATTTACTAACTTCAAGCAAGAGTGCATGGAATTTTCTATTTTTTGTATATATATATATATATATACATACCCAAAATTACATATTGTTTGCATGAGACTGATACAAGTAATTTTAGTTTGTGTTGGCCTAGGTAGAACTCTATTTTTATTTTTTTGCGGCCCACATAAACGTAAACCTTGTTTATTTGGCCCGTGCTAGCCTTTGCGTTTGCCATGCTTGCTTAAGACTGTTCTCATAGAAAAAACCTATACATAAGATGGATTGCTGAAAATATCAATTCTGCTCAAATTATTCCTTACTAACTGGATCTTTTTAGAGCCATGGGTATTCAAGATGCTCAGAATGGAAATATTTTTGAAAGAGCTTTGGCTTAATTAGCCAAAGAACATCTCAAATTTTTGATTTTCAACTTAATCATTAGGCAGAAAATCTTTACAGCAACAAAATAGTTCTCTTTAGAAGATGAGAAATTTAAGAATCGAATTTTCTTTCAAGACTTGTCGACTGAAACCAGAGCTAGAAGAAGATCATTTATGTTTTTCTCAGATATCCTAAGAGAAAATGAAATAAGATATAACTGGGGCTATCCTGTTAAACACAAAGACAAAACAATATTATATTAGTACAGATGAAGCCAGAAAATTAGTTAAAACATACTTGAGTCCAGCTTAAATTAAGAAATTAATAGAATCAAAAGAGGACAATTATTTTTTTCAGTATCACTTTATTGAATTTTTTTTTTTTTACATAAAAATGTCAATTATAATTTGAAAAGAGGTCTACAAGCACTATACTAAATATTGCATGATAGGTAATTTTATTGTAAATGCAAATTTTGGTTATCACTGATCACTATTTTCATAGCATTAAAGAAGCACTAAATAAGTATTTACACTTACACAAGACACAACAGATAAAAAAAAAAAAAAAAAGAAATAATGTAAGCACTGTACCAAAATGATGCATAATGTTTATGCTTTTATTATAAATGTACCTATAGGCCTATGCACCTATGATACAAAACTACAACAAATCAACCTTATTAACACAAGTGCTCGGTCACCAAAACAATAAGAAATGAACTTAGCTTTTTACGAACAGCTTCCCTAGGTAATCTTGTGAGTGCAATCTATAACAAGCGTGTCAATTGACTTTGTATTGCAATATCACACTATGTTTCTATTGATATTTTAGATATACAGCCGCATTACTTTATTCCTTATACATATATTTCTATGTACCTATGAACTTTGATTATTAGCTTTTTGTAGGATTGCAATAAGATGTATTCAAGAAGCACCTGCACAAATAGATGCATACAGTGAAAGAATTACACTACTGTCACATTAATTTTCAATGCATATATATACTTTTAATAGAAAAATCTGTAAAAAAAAAAAAAAAAAAGGATAGGATAGGAAAGAAAAAAGAAAGAAACTAAGAAAAGGTTAGGTAATCGCAGGAAGACGAAAAGGAATGGAATGGGAATGGAGGATTGTGTAAAATATGTTTTGTAGCACTTGGCATGAGGACCTGCACAATAGAGATTTTTTCGACGATATTACATGACCAGAGATAGTATGCCCTTTTTAACTTTAAGTATTCAAGGCATTAACTTCTCACAGAAAAGATTGGCTCTTATAAAAATGTTGAAAAAAGAAAAAAAGACTGGTGTTGTTTACAAGAAACTCACTGCATAAAGACAGACGCATACGCCTTTCAATTAAAAAACACATTCTACCCTACACTAGTACATGCTTCTTTACCAGATTTAGAAAAAGTGGTGTCATGATTCTGATTATAAAAGACGTGAAATACGAGGCGATATATAAACTAGAAGGTAGAGGAGGAAGGTAACTCTTTCTAATTTGCAAATTAAATGATTAAAAAACATTTTTTTAAATAAGAGGCAGATTTATATTTTAAACTGGATTTTATTTAAAGTGAATGATTTTGTTCAGGGATCCTTCTTTTGCATGGGTGACTTTAATTGTATTGCAGACGTTGACATGGAAAGGATGGTACAAAAGTGGGAAAAAATAAAATTTCATCTTTTAGAGCAGGGCTTCCCAAACTTTTGTGGGCCGAGACCCACTTTTGAAAATGGTAATTTTTGGAGACCCACTTGCTTTTAATGCATATTTTAAAAATGAACACCATGGCAATTGGCTTTAGAGGCATACAATTGGCACATCATGGCTATCCGTTTTAGAGGCATACAATTGGCACATCATGGCTATCCGTTTTAGAGGCATACAATTGGCACATCATGGCTACCCGTTTTAGAGGCATACAATTGGCACACCATGGCAATCAGTTTTAGAAGCATGAAATTGGCACACAATGACAATCAGTTTTAGAAGCATGAAATTGGCACACCATGGCAATCAGTTTTAGAAGCATGAAATTGGCACACCACAGCAATCAGTTTTAGAAGCTTGAAATTGGCACACCATGGCAATCAGTTTTAGAAGCTTGAAATTGGCACACCATGGCAATCAGTTTTAGAAGCATGAAATTGGCACACCACAGCAATCAGTTTTAGAAGCTTGAAATTGGCACACCATGGCAATCAGTTTTAGAAGCTTGAAATTGGCACACCATGGCAATCAGTTTTAGAGGCATACAATTGGCACACCATGGCAATCAGTTTTAGAGGCATACAATTGGCACACCATGGCAATCAGCTTTAGAGGCATTCAATTGGAACATCATGTCAGCTTTAGAGGCATAAAATTAGCACACACTGGCAACCAGCTTTAGATGCATAAACTTGGCACATCATGGCAATCCGTTTAAAAAGCATACAATTGGGACACAATGAAAAACAATCTTAGATGCATAAAGTTGGCACATCATGGCAGCTTTAGAGGCATACAATTGGCACACCAAGGCAATCAGCTTTAGATACATACAATTGGCATATCATGGCAGTTTTAGATGCATATTTCTGGGATATCATGGCAGTTTTAGATGCATAATTTTGAGTATCATGGCAGTTTTAGAGGCATATTTCTGCGATTTAATGGCCGTTTAGAGGCATAATTTTGGCATATGGCAGTTTTAGGGGCAGAAACTTGGCATATCATTGCAGTTTAAGAGGCATAATTTTGGGTATCATGGCAGTTTTAGTAGCAGAAACTTGGCAAACCATGGCAATCAGTTTTAGAGGCATACAACTGCTTACTCACAGACTCAGTCAGAATCAGAAGTGCTGTGTCCTGCTCATCCAGACAAATTATGTTGATTATCCCAGTGGTGGAACTAACGTAGAGAGGGTCCTGGTGCAAGCATGTTTTCTGGGCCCCCCTCTAGTGCAAGTGTGGCCAAAAGGTAGATATCCATATGTTGGAGAACTTGAACAATGCTATGCCAGCTGGGGATCTACCATTTTCCCATTGTTGCAGGGTTATATTTGTGAGCAGTGTTTGAGCATCTGAATGTAAGCAAATTTTTGTATTAAGTATATGTGTGCATGTATGGGTGTTTTTGTATGTACTGTTGCCATTGGAATGTAGTGGTGTATTTGTTTGTAATGTTTGCATCTGAATGCAGGAGTGTTTGAATGTAGTGCTGGACTTTAAATGCAGGTGTGCTTTTTGTGTGTAGTGTTGGTTTTTGAATGAAGGGGTATTTGTATATAATTTTAGTGTTGTAATACAGGGGTGTGTTTGTATGTAATGTTGGAGTTTGATTGCAGTGCTTGTGTAGTGGATGCAGTGTGTGGGTAGTGGATGCAGTGTGCGTATAGAAAATATACATATACACAATGTGTATGAATGTAAGCATGTTTTTGTCTAGAGTATGTGTGTGAATGTTGTTGTTTGAATGCAGGTGTGCAGTGTACACACATACACACAAACAGAAACACACAAATATACACAGTGATACACACAGACAAACACACACAGACACCTAGTTTCCCACACACAGATACACAGAAACTCATGTACACAGATACACGCTGACACACAATACACACACTGACACAAAATGACACACAGATACACATACACACAGAGACAGGAGGTGAGGGTGACAGTGTGTGGGGAGGTGAGGGTGACAGCTTGGGAGGGAGTGTGTGTGTGCTGGTGACAGTGTGAGAAAGGTTTACAGTGGGGGGTCAGGGAGAGAAAGGGTTATAATGTGGGGGCAGGGAGAGAAAGTGTTATAATGTGGGGGCAGGGAGTGAAAGGGTTACAAAGTGGGAGGGGGCAGGGAGAGGAAGGGTTACAGTGTGGGGAGGGGCAGGGAGAGAAGGGATTACAGTGTGGGGAGGGGGCAGGGAGATAAGGGGTTACGATGTGGGGGGACAGGGAATGGCAGGGTGTGGTGAACTGTGTCCTACCCTTGTTTTGAATATAATACATTTCCTGGTGGTCCAGTGGGTTTCCCTTCCGGTCTGCAGCTCCGCTGGGTGCAGAGCTGCAGACCATGTGATAGAAGTCTCGCTAGCACCCAGAGTGTTGCCATGGTAATGCTCTGGGTGATTGCCAGACCTCTATCACGCGGTGACCGGAGGTGCTACGCAGACTGATTGGAGGGAAGCCGGCGGCATATAGGGCAACCCACAGGCCCCCTTCCTGGTGTCGGGCCTACGGTCATGGTCAGACTGATCAGTCTGCTTCACAGTCTCCTAGGTCCCCGGCGGCCCTGGAGGCGTGGGTCAGCGCGACCCACTGGGAATCATCTGTCGACCCACCAGTGGGTCGCAATCCACACTGTGGGAAACCCTGTTTTAGAGTATTAGTAAGGACATTTCAAGAAACATTGGCCAAATTTAAGCTTTATGACATCTGGCATATGGTGAGACCAATGGTATTTTACTATACATACTTTTTTCAACAATATCAATCATACTCCCATTTGGATATGGTTTTAACAACAGATATAGCAGTGAACGATTACCAAAGTATAGACATTAGATCTTTTGGATGGTCTGGTCATAACTCAGTTATTATGTGTGTGTGTGTGTGTATATATATATATATATATATATATATATATATATATATACACACACACACTATATACTAGTTATATATATACTAGCACTATAGGGTAAGAAACACAAACATGTATTCCTGACCCTATAGGGTTAAAACCACCATCTAGCCACCCTGGTCCCCTCATGCCTCCCTAAATGTAGAAATCTTACTTATTTTCAAGTCTGGAGCTGTAACTCTGCATGCTGTTTGCCTCAGAAAAACAAGCTGTCTGTTGACATAATGAGAAGTGGTAGCCTGAGCCAATCACAATGCTTCCCCCTAGGATTGGTTGAGACTGACAAGGAGGCAGATCAGGGGCAGAGCCAGCATGATTCAAACACAGCCCTGGCCAATCAGCATCTCCTCATAGAGATGAATTGAATCAATGAATCTCTATGAGGAAAGTTCAGTGTCTGCATGCAGAGGGAGGAGATACTGAATGTTTGGATGCATTTTATTCAGCCATGACCCAGGAAAAATCTCTAACAGCTATCTGAGGAGTGGCCAGTGAAGTTATCACTAGGCTGTAATGTAAACATTACATTTTCTTTGAAAAGACAGTGCTTACAGCAAAAAGCCTGAAGGTAATGATTCTACTCACCAGAACAAATTCAATAAGCTGTAGTTGTTCTGGTGACTATAGTGTCCCTTTAACTAGTGCTTAGCATAGGTAATAAATAGCAGACTCTTCAATAAGAATGAAGGCGAACACTTCTAGTAAGCTAAATTAGTCAGCAAACACCTCGCCGGCTAGATCAATCAGCCAACACCTCACAAAGAGGCTCGGACCTGAAGTTAACAGGGAAGGCTAAAGAAGAACTACCACTGGGGATCCATCTCATGCAGGTGAGGTAAACCAAAGGTCGGCTCTCAGGTAGCAAGACTGATAATAGCACTACACCAACAAGTCCAGTCTATTCTGTAGTGTGGAACTATCACCCAGCAACAGCTGGAATAAAGGGTTTCGAAGTGGCATCTTCTTTCCAAGCAATGCTGATATCCTATTCTACTCCCATGACTAGTAGAAGAGCATTGGCAGTACACAGGGGAGATAATATTGTACTGATTGTCTCTGACAATACTACATTGTCTCTTGAAGACCAATGTCTGGTGAAGGGTAAAGGCTTCTTCCTAGAAACAGTGCACAGTGGGCCCTTTGATGTCTGTGACACACATGGAGCAGCATAGGCCTTCCTTCCAGCAAGTGTAACTGGGCTCAGCATAGGCTGAAGGCTGTTGAATGCCTGAGTCTGGGTATCTCTGTTGATGCTGGCCACCGTTGAGCCTCAGCCAAAAGGCAGCAAATAGCACATCAGGCCTGAATAGAGTAGAAGGTAGTAAGCCAACAGTTCAGGAGAAGCACAAGACGTCCGCCATCTTTGCGACTTTGTTACACCACATGCTCAAGAGTTGATAGGGACTCTGCAACACCACCGGTAAGTATCCTTCACCGGCAGGGAGGGAGCCGGTATCAAAGCAGCAGCAATCAAGGAAATCCAGGCAGAGGGATTGGCCGCTTCCCGCATGTCCGAACCACCTTGCAGACTACAGATAGGACTCAAATGTGCTGCCACAGATAGGACTCAAGGAGCTGCTACTAAATATGGTTGGGAATGCTTAAGTTAATCTTATGAGTCCTCGAGGACGCAAAGTGACAGCAGTCATCATAGTGCCTGTAAGGGTGCAAGTTAAGGCAGCTCACAGTCAGTTATTCTCTTGGAGCTTTGTCAAAACACGACCACTCAGCATTACATTCAAGCCCCGACCCCTCTGCTAATGTGTCATGGCATTCAAGCTCCGCTCCTCCTGCAAATGTTTATTTACTAGTGCTTATGCGATTTTTGAAAACGTGCAAAGGAATTCACGTTCCTGCCTGCACTGAACGAGGTCCTGCCTGCACTGAACGAGGTCTTATGACAAGATCTTACTATTGACTGTGTTTGAGTAGCAAAAGCATTTTGAATAGTCTGAAGAAGACAATTTATGTTATATATGTAGCTATCAGTATTATTTTCTATCACTTTAACATTATGTGCATCAATTTTTACATCTAGAACCTGCAGTGTGTTAATCTTCACATCTTGTTTTTTGACCTGCTCTAGCAAAGCATTAACGTTTTTAATGAAAAGCAGTTCGTCTGGTTGGTCCTTCACTGACTCTAGCTCTTGAATGGTTTGTAGAGCTTTGGCTCGTGCTTCCTCCATTTCCTTTGTTAAAACTGTTATATCTGAAGTCATTTTTTTCTCATTAGAAACTATAGTGTCCAGAATGCACTGCCACTGATACTGTACTTTCAAGAGAATATTTGCAGCTAAATCTTTGAGAGATGTAGTAAGAGCTTCTGAATTCACCTTTACCTTTACCAAGGCCTTTTGGAGCTCCTCCGTATCTTTGCAGAGGTCTACCTCACTTTTTTGCAGAGTGCTGATTGTCTCTGACAATACTACATTTTGTTTGGCCCAAGCCTCCTTCAGCGTCAGGATGGTGTGGCCCTTGTGAGAGCCAGCAATGTAACACGTCACACAAATTGAGCTCTGGTCACTTTCACAAAAATACTCTAGAAGCTTGTCATGTTCAGAACACTTTCTATTCTCCACAGACAGAGTAGGTTCCACCATGACATGACTCTTGTTTTTGTGTCTGTGTAAATGCTGCTGGCACAGTGAGACTTCACAGTTAATGCAGGTTTTCACTGCTATACTGGGATCAGCCAGACAATAGGTACAGGGAATATTGCAGTCTTCAGATTTCTTTTTCTGCAAAGTATTGAAACCTGTTACAATGCTACACAGCTGGTAGTTTTTCTGTAATTCTGGAAAATATTCAAACTTTGCCTTGCAGAAAGGACAGCTGTAGTTATTACCCTGTTCTCCTTGATAGGTGAGTACTTTGCTGACACACTCTCTGCAGAAGTTGTGGCCACAGCTCAGGGATACTGGATCCACAAAAGTGCTCAGACATAAAGGGCACTCCAACTCGTCAGCCAGTATTTCGTTAACATCTCCGTAATCATTCATGGTTATACCTTCAGCTGCAAAGAGAAAGAAATGAAACTTAGACTTAATCAGGAAGTTGGAATCAAAGAAGTTGGAATGCAGATTCTCCACCCACACTGTGCATATATCAGCTTGTCACACAACGAATCTATGATTACACTTTTACAAGTAAAGAGGAAGAAACGAAACTTAGACCCATGTCAGGAAATACAAATATTGGAAACACCCATTATTTTATTTTAACCCCTTCGTGACAAGCAAATAGTTTTACTTGTGAATTAATGTTCTATATTAAATGAGATGTATTTTCTCATAAATCATAAAAGGAGGTTCAATGGTCAGACCTCAGATTTTTCATATTTAAACAGGAGCCGCAGAACTTGGGCAGGGTAGGAAAGAGAAGCTTTCTAAGTGCACAGTGTAACATGCTACTCTTATTCACAATATATTTAGGGTCACATTTTTAGCACGTTATTAAATAAATACTATAGACAGTCTTGACACTGCAGTGTAAACATTTTCTGCAAAATCCCCCAAGTGACTGTCTACGTGTGTTTTCAAAAAATGTGACATTTGAATTTTGTCACTATTTTGATCATAGTTATTTAAGTGATCTACAAAGTGACGGTTTTCTTCAAAAATAACATTTAGGGAGTGGAAAAAAAAAAAGCTACAGATAGGAAAAATCTCAACAGATTTAATAAATTGCTCCTGCAATTTGCCTACTAGTAGATAAGAAAAAAGTTTCAGCGATACTTTGATCAAATTCCCCCTTTGTCTCGAGTAAAGCTCAGATCATAGAAGTGAAGCCCTCAAGCTTGCTACAGGGATCAGTACTGTTCAGGACCTGGTACTGCACAAATCCAGGTGTCGTATAGCAGTTGCAGTTGTTTAGGTCCTGGTGCTGTACACATTGGTGTATTTTGGATTTGTGCTGCCCTAGGCACAACTAAATTCGGGCACCCCTCAAAATCTAAATTTGCCCCCCCAATTCGTGTCAAGGCTATTTTTACTGACAGACACATGCCCTCATTGATACCTGCACTGATATACACTCACTGACAAATACACAGTCATTGGCACACACTGTTTAACCAACACACACTTTCACTGACAGACACACACTGACACACCCACTCACTGACAGACACACACTCTCAGATACACATAAAATGACACACACACTGACACACACTCACAGGCCATTCTCACTCACAGACACACACTGACAACTACACTCACTCGCTCACAGTAAGGTGGACACCCCAGAACACGAGGCAAACAATGCATTTGTCTGGGAGCATGGGGTGGCATTTTCTGGCGCCCCCCCTGAAACTGCCGCCCTAGGCAAATGCCTTGTTTGCCTTGTGGTAAATACATCCCTGGCTGTACAGTTACTGGTGTTGTATAGAGATCTATATTGGTTATGATCTCCCTGGTGTTGTACAGACAGATCTTAGAGGATATATAGAGGTTGGTGTTTTGTTGGGTCCTGTTTGGTGTTGTACATAAGTTGGTGCTGTATAGAGGTTGGTGCTGTTTGAGTCCTGGTGCTGTACAAAACTTGGTATTGTATAGAGGCAAGTGCTGTGTAGGTCCTGGAGAGGAGTTATAGAATGCTACAGAATAGAATGTTTGGTTATAGAATGCTACAGAATAGAATGTTTGGTTATAGAATGCTACAGAATAGAATATTTGGTTATAGAATGTTACAGAATAGAATATTTGGTTATAGAATGCTTGGTTATAGAATGCTACAGAATAGAATGCTTGGTTATAGAATGCTACAGAATAGAATGCTTGGTTATAGAATGCTACAGAATAGAATGTTTGGTTATAGAATGCTACAGAATAGAATGTTTGGTTATAGAATGCTACAGAATATAATTTTTGGTTATAGAAATGCTACAGAATAGAATGCTTGGTTATAGAAATGCTACAGAATAGAATGTTTGGTTATAGAATGCTTGGTTATAGAAATGCTACAGAATAGAATGTTTGGTTATAGAATGCTACAGAATAGAATGCTTGGTTATCGACTGATACAGAATACCTGGCTGTTACTGGAGTTCCCCTTAGTGAGACGATGCGGCTCCTTTCTGCTATGCACAGGGACTCGTGGCCAGCAAAGTAAAGCAGAGCTGCAGCTGCAGCTGCACCCAGTCTTCACTTACTGTAGGTACGGGAGAGATCCTCCTCCTGCCCTGGCCCCTCCTTCTCCTCTAGGAACCCGAGCCGAACCGGGTGCAGTGACCGCTTCCGTTATCCATAATACAGCAAAACACAGCCCGGAGGCTCCGTCCAAGGTAATAAGACGCTGCGCATGCCCGAGGTTGGCGCTATATTAGGCTCTTGGTTATAGCACGCGCTATAGCAGACTGTTAGTAATACCAGACGCTATACTACTAGTTATACCAGGCGCTATATCAGAATGCCAGTTATACCAGGCGCTATGCCAGTCTTTTGCTTACTCGTCCTTTTTCAGAAATGGCTAACCTTAGGAGATTTGCAGTTGGTATTGGCTATGCTCCCATCATACTGAGGCAGCCTGTTCTGCTATTTGGCTACATATTTGCTGGTACCTTGTGGCCCCAGTGCAAGGAGTAGTCTCGGGTTAGGGGTACCGTTGCTCCATCTTTAAGAAGATGCGAGCTCTGTGTCCTCAGCCTCTGGGCTTGAAAGATGTTCCCTGAGCCTTTCTGTAGGTACACAGGGAAATAAAATATTGCATGGGCAACAGGTTATTGCATTACATGCTGCAAGTCAGTAACATTGGCAAGTTAATATACTGTTTGAGGCTGTCAATATGGAAAATAAAACGTTCTAAATATAAAGCAACCAAATGAAATGTACTTTTAAAGTATTTTATTTTGTGTGCAAATTTTCACACATTATATCATTAACTTTCAGCTTAATGAATAATTTAACCAGGCAGGGGCCTCTCATTTTGTTTCATGGACTCTGTACTGAAACATTCTAAGGCATTTGGCTTTCAAGCATTAGAGTTAATTATTAACAAAAAGAAAACCACAAAAAAAAAAAAACACTTTATAAGTCTGTTTTTGCATTTCATGTTACATATAGTTGTGGGTGTATTATAAGCTCATAACACCTAAATTTTTTTCTCTTATATCGACTAAAAGTGCCTCTAGATTGAAAGATGGACTGTCACTTGCTGGTATTTGTTATATTCTATTTACTTATTATTATAATTATTATTATTATTGCCATTTATATAGCACCAACATATTCCGTAGCGCTTTACAATATTATGAGAGGGGGGATTTAACTATAAACAGGACAATTACAAGAAAACTTACAGGAACGATAGGTTGAAGAGGAACCTGCTCAAACGAGCTTACAGTCTATAGGGGTATGGAAAATAAAATGTAGAAGTCCACATACAAAGAAAAGGAGAAATTAAACAATGGGGAAAGTGGAGATTTAGCAAAGTGTTCTTAAAAGTAATGGGTAAATTCCATCATTATTTTGACTTTATTAACCCCTTAACGCCGTTACGGCGTTCCATGCTGTCGCGCTTTAAATGGGCTTTAACGCCGTAACGGCTGCAGCCCCCAGGACCTCGGCGGTACTCACCTCCACCGCGATCCTCTTCTGGAGGGCTGCCTGACAGCCCAGGCAGCCCTCCCACGGCAAATGAGGCCCCCGGGAGCCATGTGATCGCTCTCAAAGAGCGATCACATGGCCCCCTATAGCTGGCTATGGATCTGCCAGCAGGGGGACTGTCTAAAATATCAGCCAGTCCCCTGCTGGTAGGAAGAATAAAAAAAAAAAAAATAAACATGTTTAAAAATAAATTTAAAGTATTTTTATATGTTGGAAGGCCATTTGGCCTGAATTTGTGGGAGGAGTTATGATCCTATATAAACCCTACACCCCTACTTACTTTTGTTGTGCAAGCTGTTTGTTGGTCAGATGAATAGACTGTTCAAGGTCAGCATTTGCATGAGATCCACTTCCAGGTCATACAAGACACCATTTTGGTTTCACCTTTGCTCCATGAGTTCTCCTACTCCAAGCTGTGTCCAGGAATCCTGCAGCAGGGCTTTCCGTTAATCCAGTGGCTTTCTCATCGGTCAGCATCGCATTTGGTGTCTCAGGGACTCTCAAACCGTAAGTTGACCCACCTGTTGCGCCAGGATTAGTTCCCACGGCGTTCAGCACAGCACGGGTCCTCACTTTACGGTTTCCTTTCGTTTTGCACGGTTATTTTGTTACCTTATACTCACCTAGCAGTTCATGTAAAATCTGTTGTTTAAAAGCGGTTTGGTTAAAATCTATTGGGTTAAAAGTCTGTTGTACATTTCATGTACAAACCAATGAACCACTGCATTTTCGCCTACACACTGACCCCCTACTGGTCATTCGGTGTACTACAGGCATCTCAGACGTTATTGCATTTCATGTACAAACCAACGAACCACTGCATTTTTGTCTACACACTGACCCCTACCGGCCATTCGGTGTACTACAGGCATCTCAGACGTTATTGCATTTCATGTACAAACCAACGAACCACTGCATTTTCGCCTACACACTGACCCCTACCGGTCATTCAGTGTACTACAGGCTTCTTAGACATTATTGCATTTCATGTACAAACCAACAAACCACTGCATTTCCACCTACACACTGACCCCTACCGGTCTTTTGGTGTACTACAGGCTTCTTAGACATTATTGCATTTTATGTACAAACCAATAAACCACTGCATTTTCACCTAGTCACTGACCCCTACTGGTCATTCGGTGTACTACAGGCTTCTCAGACATTATTGCATTTATCAGTCTTCAAGAAGCGGTATCCCCGTACCCTGTATTACTGTATCAGGTAAGTAGGTTTACCAGTTATTTTTCCCTCGAGGCCTCATTCAGCCTCCACGGCCTCATTCAGCCTCCCCACCTCCCAAAGTGGGTTCTAAACTTCCAACAGGCCAGTTCTGAGATTCCTCACGGCGTTTAAAAACATCAATCACACAAACCTACACCACCTTGCTACTACTTATACTTTTCTTCAAACAGAGCTCCAAGAAGATGTACCCAGTATCCTGCATTCCGGTAACAGGTAAGAAGGTTTACCATTTTACGTTTTTCCTTGAGGCCTCATTCAGCCTCCACGGCCTCATACAACCCCCCACCTCCCAAAGTGGGCTCTGCACTTCAAAACATACCTGGGCTAAGATTTCTCACAAAATGTCAACAACAATATCTTAATCATAATCCACCATATTACTACTATATTTATCGGTACATGTTTTGTCATTTATTTCTACATATCATTACTTAGACACCAAGTTCTACGCCATCAACAACCTACAGTCTACCTGGTTCCCTGCATTGCAGTATCAGGTATTGGTAATCTTACTCACTACAATTACGTTTCTCCTTAAGGCCTCACTTTGCCTTCGTATCATTCAAAAAATTCACATTTATGGGAACCCAGGGGCTTGTCTCTAATTTACGGACCAACGTTCAGGTCCCTCAGCTTACCCACGTTCGTACGTTACAGTATCTCTGATACACACCTTCTCATATGTTCTACATTTTTACACTCATTAAATTAGTGGCACGCCTCAGGCCCACTAGCATCTTTCCTGGTGTACACAACACAGCCGCTGAAGCTCTTTCACGCCCAGTTTAAGGTCTCCCTACGACCTACTACATACCATCCAGGATACAACCTTTTCATGAGATAATCTTGGACTAAGCACACAGTTACACCTCATACAGATACACACGCTTCATGCAGTTTCACGACTACTCTATCACTCACGCCAGGGCTTTGTATATTGTTCCATGTCACAAGTAGAGTTTGCTTGATTCAAGACTTTTTTAAACTATCGTACTTTTTGCCTTTTCCTCTAAACCTACATATCAAGCATCTTATTTATACCTCCTATGCTGTCACTCCGCTTTACGTATCCAAGGTCAGCCACACACTATCAGTACTAAGCCATTACTTCACGTCTAAACATTCCATTAAGGTAAGCTACATCATGGCTTCCTTCACTGGTCTCTCTTTTTCGCAGAAGCGCTGCATCAGCGGTTCCAAGCTCTTACACCCCAGTCCACATCACTAGGTGATGGGGCCACAGGTAATCTTCAGCTTAGTTACATATATACCTCAATCAGAGTAAAAGCTCCTTACTAGCTTTCAGTACACAAGCTGTATAAACTTGCAATAAAGTGTGTTTTCTTTGAATCCTCTTTTTGCCCTCTTTTACAGGCCTACTCGTATGTTGGTTTCGGCACACCTCAACCAACTTTGCTTCTCCTACATTCCATTACGTATTAGATAAATTCCGAGCACAAGTTGGAAGGCCATTTGGCCTGAATTTGTGGGAGGAGTTATGATCGTATATAAACCCTACACCCCTACTTACTTTTGTTGTGCAAGCTGTTTGTCCCCACCCACCTACACCCATCTATATTAACAATTCACCTTTGTGGTCCCTCTTTTAAGGCCTACTCGTACGTTGGTTTCGGCACACCTCAACCAAATTTGCTTCTCCTACATTCCATTACGTATTAGATAAATTCCGAGCACAAATATAATATATGAAGGAAATGTTACTTGCGCTTTCTCCTTAATCCCTATGTATATTTAGACAAATGGAGGTCATTTAGTTGCTCCAATGGCCATTGGAGGGAATGCCCGCCTGCCAACGTCAAGGCAGACCCCCCTAACCGGGTCCTAACACTGACCCTTCAGGGGTATTTTTTATATACACCCCTATACTTATTAACCCTTAATAGGGAACACATGGGATACAAAGTAAATACAAATACAAAAAGAGAAGTCCTGCGCTTAGTCCCATTACTACTGGGCCAGCAGCAACGACTACAATACACATCAGCCCCAATATATAGTAAAAACCAAAGAAAAGAAAATGTTACTTGCGCTTTCTCCTTAATCCTCCTTAAGTATATATACATAGAGATTAAGGAGAAAGCGCAAGTAACATTTTCTTTTCTTTGGTTTTTACTATATATTGGGGCTGATGTGTATTGTAGTCGTTGCTGCTGGCCCAGTAGTAATGGGACTAAGCGCAGGACTTCTCTTTTTGTATTTGTATTTACTTTGTATCACACAGCCTGGTTACAATGCTGCTGCCCATCCCATGTGTTCCCTATTAAGGGTTAATAAGTATAGGGGTGTATATAAAAAAATACCCCTTTCTGTCTCATTAGAGATATCTTTGCCAGAAGCTCAAGGAAGCAGGCTGAAGGGTCAGTGTTAGGACCCGCTTAGGGGGGTCTGCCTTGACGTTGGCAGGCGGGCATTCCCTCCAATGGCCATTGGAGCAACTAAATGACCTCCATTTGTCTAAATATACATAGGGATTAAGGAGAAAGCGCAAGTAACATTTTCTTTTCTTTGGTTTTTACTATATATTGGGGCTGATGTGTATTGTAGTCGTTGCTGCTGGCCCAGTAGTAATGGGACTAAGCGCAGGACTACTCTTTTTGTACAAATATAATATATGTATATATATTATATATATATATAATATATATACATATTATATATATGTAACGTCATACGTAATGTATTTTAATATTAATATAAGTATATATTAGTGAAGTGGAAATTAATCAATAAATTGATTATTTTGTGTATCTGCCCCTGGCCAAATTAAAGAAACAGTGCGTGCACGCTCCCTGAAGTAATTCAAACCAGACACAAGTTTCAGGTTAATGAAGAACTTGAGGAATGTTTATTCAGAGGGGCAGGCGACCCCTTTAAAGCACAATTACATCATAAGCATTGTCAGAGATAACATAGAATTATAAATCAGTAATTGGTTAAGTGTTAAGGGGTTCATTCAAAGCACGTCCTACTGGGTGTGCCATCTTATGTCATTACTGTCGTCATGAAGTTCTCCCCCGGATTCCAGCGCCATCTTGAAAATGAGAGTGTTTAGTCGATGGGTGGGGTACTCCTGGTCATTTTAGTAATTTATTGAATAATACTGATAATTAAATGGAGTAAATCGGCATTTTACTAACTAAAATTAGGGTAATATTTCATTTCCACAACAGCCCCCCCTTAAAATGACTATTTACTAAAAAGACAACTACAGTAAGCATTCACAAATCTAAAACAAGCCATAAAACAGACAAGGAGAGCAAGGAAAATGAACATTTAGAAGACAGCCACGCCTATCTGGGTCGGAACCTTTTGCTAGCCATTCATCCATCAAACCATCTACCCCATGAATTAATGGTTCCTGAAATCCTTTTAATTCTTCAGAGGGGCACCCTAGCTTCTCTATTGTCAAGGTTATGTTACCATATGAACCTGTGGTATCTTGAATGTAGGTACAACATGTCATAGTATCTGGGAGTATGTTACATACTCCTCCTTTCTTCGCAAAAAAATTGTGTCTAGGGCCATCTGGGCTGTGTCTTGTAAGAGTTAAGCCAGCTCTTGTAAGGCATCTCTAGTATAATTAACAAAGCGCTGTTGGATGTAATAAATATAGTAAATGCAAATCAAAATATCATTAGCAGTGATGGTTGAGGAAATGGCCTAAACCTCGTCTTTTACTGTGAAATCATCTGGTACCCCCCTTGGCACACCTATGGCATCAATATATATGTGTGTGTCAAACTTCCCTTTACAGGGGTGCTCCTTTTTGTCCTGAAGCATGAATGTGGTATGTCAAGAGTACCTTGTCATGTATTATGTGTATGGACATAATAACCTTGGCTAGGGCACATTTACTTATTCATCATAGTATGAAACCTGTCCCATGCTACGTCAGTGTAGGTGGACTCGGATCATTTAGTCAATATTAATATCACCACAAACTCAAGATGGGCAGTTAATTCTGAAGAAGCTTGGCGTCTGAATCTCTTTAGCTTCACAAGCTAAAGAGATTCCATCGATGGCAGGTGGTCAGGCGTTATTATGGCCATCAAAACACCTACTTGTTGATAATTTTTTCCCTAACAAGTAACTTTTCCTTTAGAGTCAAGGGTTTGTCAAGATCAACAAATGTTACTTCCCATGTTGCAGAGATAGTCTTGAATCTGGAATGGTGAATCCACTGAGTGATCTCTGCAACTTTCACGATGCATTACTGGGTATATGGTCTTGGTTGTCACATTGATGACCGGCTAGGCCTGTGGCCATCCTTACAAAATGTGTATTATAACTATTGCATATTTGAACCGGCAACTCTTTGGCACCTGGATATAGTCACTTGGATTCTTGAAAGGGAGAGTGAGAGTTAGCTAGATGCTTAGGATTCTCCTCCTTTTCTGCCTGAGCTGTCCTTGGCACAAATGACACAGGATCGGCAGTAACTGTTGATCAGAGGAGTAATTGTAGGTGCTTCAGAGTATTTATAGATCAAAGAGTTCATGAGGGTCTTGGATAGGTATAAAGCTCCATGGGCCCACTGGACCACTGCTCAGTACATGTTTTTGGGTAAACAGAACTTGAGAGTGTTGGAGTACAGCCCGTCTTTAAGGGTTGCCCCTTTCTGTTTCCAGCTTTGTATTTCTTCAGGGTCAGCAGCTGCTTGTCATTCTTTCAGGAGCTTGAGATCTGTGGATAGGATCTACATGGTGAATATAGAAGTTTCTTCAGCGGACACTCTTCTGTCCACTTCCCTTGGTGCACTTGCGGCTTGTTTGGCAGCTTGGTCGGCTGAGTAGTGCTTCTTCTAAATTCAGTTTTCCATGGGCCTTCACCTTCAGCATGGCCACTTCTTCAGGAGTAGTAGGGCATCCACCAACTTCTTAATAGCCGTACTATGCTTAACTGGCGTGCCAATCGCTGTGTGAAATCTTCTTGTCGTCCAGCTTGATCCAAAATCATGTGCCACACCCAGGGCATATCTTGAGTCAGTGTAGATATTAGCAAGTTTTTTTTCCTTCAGACATTTTGCATGCCACTGGAAAGGCTGTCAATTCAGCTTCTTGAGCAGATGTGGGTGAGGAAAGTGAAGATGCTTGACGTACCTGATCTTCTGTAGCAACAGCAAATCCAGTATGGTACCTTCCCTCTTCATCCGCAAATCTAGAGCCATCCGCAAACAGAGTGGAGTCAGGGTCTGGCAAAGCTACTGCATGCACTGTTGAGAGGTGTCTTGTTTCCTCTTTCATCTGTTCAAAGCAACCATGAGGAGCAGTAGGAGAGGTATCCTCACCTATTTCTGTGTGAAAACATGAGGGACAGCCACCTCCCAGTGATGATACATGTTTCTTACTGCCATGGGTATCTGGATCAGGACCGCACTATCCTTGAGTCCCCAAAACAGGTCTGTCATGATGAGGCGTACCTCCACCAGTCTGAATAATTTTTCGTAGTGTGGATCTGGTCCTGGACGTCAGGGTCTATGTCAAGACTGTACCAATAGTGTGGTATTCCCCCCTGGGAAGTGGCAGAAGAGTGGCCGGAGTAACATTTCTCGAAGTATGACGTTGTCAGGTAGAGGCAGAGTTGTCTGTAGGCAGAAATGTCTTAGATAGGCAAGGTGCTTTGGCTGGATACAATAGAGAATAGAATTAATATCATGAGGAGCAAGAATCATAAGCTGGTATCCAATCATAAAGTTGTATTATTCAGGAGTTTGCATGCTGTAAAGATTGCACACAGGCAGCAGGGGCCTCCTTGTGCCACAGGGTGCAGCTGACAGGAGTAGAGTTAATATGATGCTGGCAGAAACCAAGAGATAGTGAGTACCCCAGAGGCATGATTCAGTCTGTCAGAGGCAAACAGTTTAAAAGGTGTCTGGTAATTGAGGAGGCCCAGAGAAGGGGCTGTGGAGTTAGCAAGTTGCAAAGCACAGTAGCCGTAATAGGCTTCATGGGACAAGAAAAAAGTTCAGTCTTTTAAATAAAGGTACAGTCTTTGGGGTATTATACAGATAAAGTCCTTAGGTAACCAGGCACTTCAGTAGGAGACGAGGAGCACAAAGGCATGGAGGGCTTGTATAAAACTGTATAAATGATTGTGAATTCCCTCGCTCAGCTCTAGGGGAGGTGAGGGTGCCATGGGAAAAACAACATCCTAAAAAGACCACTAAGGGCCGGCACCATGGTAGTATCCTTATTCAACAAGGTTGTAGAGTGAGACAGGAGCATGTGGGCTTAAGTACAATAGAAATGTCCAGGACAGTAGCTTTATTAACAGTCTCGTAATTTTATGAGTCATCTTTGCAGAATTCCGAATGACAGGGAACAGCTAGGTATAGCAGGGAGAAACACAGGGGCCCAGTGCACCGGTTGACACCAGAATAGGGCCTGTAGATCTCAAAGCAATGCATATCCTTTTCCATGTGGAGCAGAGGGCTGAAGTATCAGCAGCAGAGTGGTGCAGACTTTTCAATCTGGCCATTTGGCATAACGGTGATAGAGGCATGCAACCGGTTGAAAGGCATCTGCACCTAGTAAATTGGTTAAACAGGGAGAGGGGACCACAAAGCAAGGCTTAGTTAGCAGGCCACTCCAAAGAGTGTCATCTACAGGAGATAACAATATTAGGTAGAAATGAGGAGTCAGGTAGGATTCACTTCCGCTATGGAAACATAGAAACATAGAATGTGACGGCAGATAAGAACCATTCGGCCCATCTAGTCTGCCCAATTTTCTAAATACTTTCATTAGTCCCTGGCCTTATCTTATAGTTAGGATAGCCTTATGCCTATCTCATGCATGCTTAAACTCCTTTACGGTGTTAACCTCTACCACTTCAGCAGGAAGGCTATTCCATGCATCCACTACCCTCTCAGTAAAGTAATACTTCCTGATATTATTTTTAAACTTTGTCCCTCAAATTTAAGACTCTGTCCTCTTGTTGTGGTAGTTTTTCTTCTTTTAAATATAGTCTCCTCCTTTACTGTGTTGATTCCCTTTATGTATTTAAATGTTTCTATCATATCCCCCCTGTCTCGTCTTCCCTCCAAGCTATACATGTTAAGATCCTTTACTGGTACCGGTTTAGTAGCCCTTCTCTGAACTCTCTCTAAAGTATCAATATCCTTCTGAAGATACGGACTCCAGTACTGCGTACAATACTCCAAGTGAGGTCTCACCAGTGTTCTGTACAATGGCATGAGCACTTCCCTCTCTCTACTGCTAATACCTCTCCCTATACAACCAAGCATTCTGCTAGCATTTCCTGCTGCTCTATTACATTGTCTGCCTACCTTTAAGTCATCAGAAATAATCACCCCTAAATCCCTTTCCTCAGATGTTGAGGTTAGGACTCCATCAAATATTCTGTACTCCGCCCTTGGGTTTTTACGTCCAAGATGCATTATCTTGCACTTATCCACATTAAATGTCAGTTGCCACAACTCTGACCATTTTTCTAGTTTACCTAAATCATTAGCCATTTGGCTTATCCCTCCTGGAACATCAATCCTGTTACATATCTTAGTATCATCAGCAAAAAGACATACCTTACCATCAAGACCTTCTGCAATATCACTAATAAAAATATTAAAGAGAATGGGTCCAAGGACAGATCCCTGAGGTACCCCACTGGTGACAAGCCTAAGCTCATTTACGACAACTACTAACTGACCCTATGCTTTCCCTATAGAAAAATAATAAAAGGCTAACAAGCACATCTGTCTGAACAGGCCTTGAACGCTTCACTCCATGGGTATCCCGCAGTGGCTAACCCACTACATCTCCCACGACAGACTTTTGCCCGTAAAGACAGACGCTATCCCTGAACATGTCTATCATTATAAATAAAGTTTAATAGTAAGTGAAGTAAAGTTCCTGTATGTATTTGAATAAATCATTAACTATTGAGGTACTATCACTTATATGAATTAGACTATAACAATTATACCACCCTGTAACTTTATTGAATAACCAGTAGTGTCTGGGTTAATAAACATGTCACAAATCCTTCTAAAGCTAAAACATTATTAAACATTAAGGATGTTACTGTAAACTTACGATCTTTAACTAGCAAATGAAGATACAATGTTAAAATAAGATAAACTGGCCACTGCATAGATGTAATCTTACAGAAAATTTTGTGGTTGGAGTAAAAGAACGTGCATTATTTTGCTATTTCCCTTGTTGCAAGACACAGGCCTTAATGCATGTTCATTTGGATAATCAGCTGTCATACTCTTATATTCATGTCCAACAGATATCATTTGTAGGTCACACCGCAGCTGCAAATGACATTTTAGCAATTTTTATTTTTTATTTTTTTTTCACACACATTTCTGATACAGGGAAACAAATAGCATGATTGCTTTAGTAATTATAATTTTCCTGTTCATAATATGTTGAGTTTAAGGAAAACTGCATGTCTCAAAATAGGACGAGCATGATAGGGGTAGGCCTCATGATGGAGGCAGCCATGACAGGGGCGGGGAAGGAAATGATGGCAAGGGTGGAAGTGAGGGAGGTGACGACCATGATATGTGTGGGAAAGGAAGAGACAGGAGGTGGGGGCATGGTAAGGGCGGAAGTGACGTTACTTTAGGAGCGTACGTGACTGTAGATAATGGTAATTAGGTGGAGGTCACGGGACTGGCAGGGCCAACCTCCTTCTGTACTAGGCGCCATCTTTTAGGGTGGTGGCTGACGTACTTTCAACATTACACTATATTATAACTAATAAAATAAGTCAGATAAGCAACATTCTGTTCTGCAAAATGAAATACTAAACTATAAACAAACCTGGCAGGTTAAATAAGACAGTCGAGAACATTATGCATGTAACAGCCCATAAAGCTGTCCGTAGAAACACGTACTTTAGAAGAACATGATGCAAAATAAACCCACGGATTTCAACCAATTTCCCTTATCATCCAACAGCCATTAAACTCTTTCCTCTTCCCAAACTAACTTAGCTACTTCGCATATTCCCTCTATCCACATTGCATAGTATTGCAACAAATCACACTTGCCTTTTACACTTCACACGTCCAAATATTCCTCTATTCTTGTATCAGATTCACTTTCCTAAACTCCGTAATCAACACTGAGCTATACCCCGACTCCCTGTCTTATACGCCAGTCTCAGAGAAAATACTTTGCACCGCGAAAGAAAATACAGCGCCTCAGAAAGGTGGAATGCATTCTTGTGTGCGAGTCTCCTCCACAATCTTCACTGCCTTATCACAAAACACAATATGGAATAGCTGAGCAACCGTGATATTTCACTGAACACAGACTTGCCACATTCCTCACTGAAGGGGGGTAAGGGGAGGGGGATTGAGAGAAACGAGAAACTGCAGGCATGAAGTTTAACCATAATCACACAAAAATAAATTCAGCGCGGAAGCAAAGTGATAATAGTCCAAAAGCAGCTGGAACACCAATACGGAGTCTCTCTCTTTTCCGATCAGAAAATTGGATAAAAACAAGGGGGTAGGTGCAGCGCTTCAGTAATCCTTGACAACGTATATGTGAAGAGAACCAGAGAAGAAATAATAGTGTAGTATTTAAAACTGTAGTGGTGATAGATAAAATAAAAGATGTGCACTCACACTTTCCTGGAGCTTCAATACAGCTCCAGTGTATGCGCCTGGGCGGAATAATCCCCGCCTATGGATCAAGTGCAGAGGCAATTCTTCAAGTTGTAGATGTGGTAGGGGGTATCCTCATAAAAAACAAACAAATAAAAATCGTATATGGTGAAGTATGTAGAGCTATGAAGCAAGGGTAGGTAAAAACTATAAAATGTGCACTCACGTGTAATGGAGCCGTAAAACCTGGCTCCTCTGATAGCGCTTGAAGTGGTATGATCCCCACTCAAGGATACAGGTGTAAAACCAAGTTCTTCCCTCCGTATATATGTGGGGATAAACAAACAAAACCACAATAGTGTACACCGTAAAAAAGGAGTGTAAGCATAAATAAATAGTTTAAACCTACTCACATGCTAATGAGCAAGTCCCGGTTTGCTCAATCCAAAGCGCTTGGGTGGTATGATCCCCACCAGGGATATAGCTCCAAACAATCCAACAGCAGCAAAGTATGGTCCAATTAAAAAAGTACTTTAATTTAAAAAAAATATAATAAAAGAAATACAATATATAGTAAAATAGTGATAAAAAAGTTATAAACAATACACTTAACGCGTTTCTCCTTGGATAGGCTTTATCAAAAGTGTTTTATTTCACTGAACACAGACTTGCCACATTCCTCACTGAAGGGGGGTAAGGGGAGGGGGATTGAGAGAGAGAGAAACGAGAAACTGCAGGCATGAAGTTTAACCATGTCAGCGCCGTAAAGTAACAAGACAGAAGGACAGTTACGTTAAATTATTGCGAGCAAAGAGACACAAAAACACAATATTTAGACAATACACCACACACAATATAACTACATCACATTTTAAAACCAGAAATCTTTGCTAACTTCATTTCAGCATAGCCTCTTCTCCTACACTCTCTTTAACAATATCACAAGCCAAATAACCTGTGAAGGTCTAGCATATTCTTGTCCCATTTTAACCAAAGAGCTCCACGTGACAGGGACAGAGGGGGAGAGAAGAGAGTCTACAGTGCTTGTCTGCCACGAGGACCTGAGTCCCGTGTGTCTTCCCTAAACTTAGACTAGTCACGG